>NW_027281569.1:0-203962 GCF_046629955.1 Centroberyx affinis | reverse complement strand
GTTCACTTTATTTTTAGAGAAACAGACAAGCAGTTATCAGTGCTTTTCTCTGTATCCTCATTAGCAAACAAGGGCTGATGTCCTTTGATGAGAAGTAACGGCGAATAAAATAAGTGTTGCTACCTGAGCTTCTGGGAGGGAGGGGAATACACACACACACACACACACACACACACACACACACACACCTGCACACACACAGCGAAACTTAGATCAAACTAAATCAGAACATTGCTTACAAAACACAAGGTTGTGAACACAGACACCTCTCTCCTGAGCTCATTTATTTGCCTACTCTTTCATAGCACTTCTCTTTTATAAGATCATTCTATGATATTAGAAATATCGGGCACTATCGCTTTGACCCTTACACTCCCGACTATTGCTTTCTTCTAATTACGGTGATGTAAGAACCGAAGCTTATCCTACCTTTTCACTTATTCTTACGCTGTGACTCTGGATAAGTGTCGGCTAATGGCTAAAACGTAAGTGAAAAATGTAGATGTAAAAGAAAAGGGGGGAAAAAAAGAGAGGAATCCGTATTAAAAATTAATTGGACGCACAGTAGCTTGTTCGGGGGAGCTACATTTTCATTTCACCGTGCTCCTGTCTAAACCTGCCGTAGATTGGAATGGGATCACTGGGATCACAAGGCGCAGAGGAGGCACTGCGGGGATAAAAGTAAGTGAGCAGGACTTATCCGTTGTTATTCAGTCCAAATGCCAACTCCAGCTACACCCTCCGTGTCTATTTTTGGAAGCCGTACCTCAGTTCCCCTTACTTTATGAAATTGCGGCCGTTCCTGGAGATGTGAGAGAAAAACAGTCATTTTGTTAAAAGCTCTGCAGGTAAAGGTAAATGGAACCGTAATTTCGCCGCACAACTCCGGCTCCCTTCTATGAGGACCTTTCCACTTTTTTTTTATGTTTTAAGACAGTGGCTCAAACTCGCGTCTGGAGGCTACCCCGGGGTCCGAGGAAGACAGCTTGCTGGCCCTTGGAAACCTCCCCGGTATGAATTCTTTGGGCTCGGCTTTATCTGCATTACATACAATAAGAGTAATTGGAAAGGGTACCTAGTTACGGTTCGGTGAGTTTCACCCATGAGCTGAATTGTAGCCGGGCAACTCCTTGAAGAGACATTTTAGGGAACACTCATACTTTAATTAAATCTATTAAAGGAGTCGTGTCAAATTTATGAACACATGTCCTTTCAAAAAAAGTTGGAAGCGGTGAGTAATAAGATGCAAATTACTTTTCAGTGGCTGGCACAGCGGCAACGGGATCGCTCTCCCTCGCCCTCACACCTTAGCGTACGCTAGCCGCTAGCACGCCCGACTCAAAAAAAAAAGACATAAAAAGTGAAACAATAAAAAGTTAGAACGGCAAATGACGGCGGCGTTAACGGAGGCGGCGGCCCGGTGTGTCAGATGGCCCCCCCCCCAAGTCCTCCTGTGTGTTTCCACAAGCGGCTCTGAGGCTAAGCTATTTGATTTCCTCCCCCCCAGCCTCTGAGGGCCGCTGTGTCCGCCGAGCACCTCTCTCTCTCTGTTTTTTTTTTTTTTTTAGCCAGCAGCGCTCAGCAGATGTTTCGGAGAGGCAATAGTCGAGGCTCCGGCTGTTGCTATGAGACTAGTAAAAACCGTTTAGCAGCACAGCACGCTTTCGCTAAAGTCGAAATGTAGGAAGCAGAAGACAAGAAAGATAACCTAAATCAGACATGTCTCACGTAAACACCTAATAGAAAAAAGGCAGAATGCTGGAGTGAAATAGTAGAATGAAATGATGAGAAGATGAGAAAAATAAGCCGGTGCTGTAAAGACGCCAATAAAACTATATATTCCACACCGGTGGTTCTCAATGTGGGGTCCGGAGACCACCCGGGGTCCTTGAGGGGGTTCCAGGGGGTCCCCAGCAAACTGATGAATTGTTAAACTTCACCGTTATTTCATGTACAAGAAGTTAACACAATTAGAGAATGTAGAAGAATGACTTCACTTGTTTTGATCATAGTTTCTCTGTTATCTCTCTACCTACAGTACAGATAGTCATGGGATTCTGGACAAAATTGTATCTAACAATAAAAATATGCTCAGATTTTGGTTCGAGAGACAAAATCTCATCAAATGGGGGTCCGTGGCCCTAATGTGGACTAAATTAAGGGTATATTGATATGAAAAAGGGTGAGAATCACTGTTCCACACTGTTTATGGGGCTAAAGAGGGCTGAGAAAGACGTTTCCATCAAAGAAAAAAAGAAAGTCCAACAGGTGTCTCGAGTGTACGTGAATGCTAGGTAGAGCACATCACACACACACACACACACACACACACATATGGGGAGGGGATCAGCAGCTTGGCTAAAGGCCTTTCAGTGTCCCCCCCCCCCCCATCTCCTCATCTTCTCCCCTTTCACGAGGAGAGCTTTCCTTCGAAGGGAGTCATGCTTGCCTGACTCCCTCCTTTGCTCTCTCCTTCCTCCTAACCCACCCCCCCCCCCCCCCCCCCCCCCCCCCCCCCCCCACCGTGTATTGGTCTGCAATGGAGCATGGCGGCAGATGAGGTCCTTTGACACACAGACAGAAATACAAGAGGATGGAGCGCAAAAAAAACAAAAAAATAACAGAGCGCATTCCTTTCTTGAGGCCCCCCCCGCCCCACCCCCCGCCGGCCAACGCTATCTCGATACAGTACACGGTACTGCGCTCGCAAACGACACACACACGCAAGCATGCTAACGCTCTCTTCTTTCTCAGTCACACACACACACACCAGCCTGCTCTAGTGTCTGACCTGTTCGTATTTTTTTTTTTTTCCAGGCTCCAGAATAGTGTCAGTGCTCTGGGTAATGCGATCCCAGCTCTTCTCTTTGTGGTGCTAATGTATTTGGAGTCCCCCACCCTTGGGGCAGCAATTATTTTTTATCAGCCTGTGAAAGTTAGTTAAGCGCTACAGAGAGAGAGGGGTGAGCAGGGCGGCGCAGTGGGGGGGGGGGAGTCGACTAAAGCCTGCCCTCAATGCCCCTCGGTGCATGAGACGACACCCCCCCCCCCACATGCACACACACACACACACAGAGAGAGAGTACACACCAAACATCGAGGAAGCACTACATTATTATTATTGCTCAAATATTTTCCCAGAGTTCGGGAGTGACTGAGGGCGAGAATTCGAAACAAATTAAGTCATCAAGGGGAAAAAAAAAAAAGGGCCAGGGAGGGAGGAGGGACAGGAAAGGGAAGAGGGGGCTAATTGAGGCAGACGCGATGATAAGATAACAAGCGCACTAGCTTCTCCGAACCCATCTATTTAAATCGCTCTCTTCTGAACTGGTACACATAACCGCCCCCCCCCGCCCCCCCTGCTGCTCGCGTCGTCTGGCGAAGTTTGCTCCGAGCGCACTCGACTGCGTGTCGGTAAACGCTTGATCAGTCGTCTCCGTTCCCATGCATATTTTAACAAGCTAATTGGTCTAATGTATGCAGTTGTAAGTGCATTAAGCTAATTAATGTGCATTGGACAGCTGAATGGTTACAACGGGACAACCTTTGCTCCCCCTTAGCATTGTAGTTGACAGGTGCATAAGAGCGGAACAGGCGGTGTACGAAATGTGGGGGGAAAAAAAAAAAAAATCTCTTGCTCACTGTCTCTTACTTAGTATTTTACAACAGGTGGTTCCAGCCAAGCACAATGACAAAGACATGTAAATAAATGTTTTGCTTCTCTGTCACCAAACTGATGTAGCACAATAGTCATTCAACCTATATGCAGCAGTGGTGGAAGAAGTACTCAGATCTTTTACTTAAGCAAAAGTAGAAATACCACAGTATAAAAATACTCTGTTATACAAGTCAAAGTCCTGCATTCAAAATGTTACTTAAGTAAAAGGACAAAAGTATCAGCATCAAAATGTACTTAAAGCAACAAAAGTAAAAGTACTCATTATGCAGAATGGCCCATTTCAGAATAATACAGTATATATTATATTATTGAATTATGATTATTGATGCATTAATGTGTAAGCATCACTTTAATGTTGCAGCTGGAAAAGGTGGGGCTGATTTCCACTACTTTATATACTGCTGGGTAGCTTACAGTAATCTATAATAATACATCACAATTTATTAGTTGATTATATTTTGTATTAATCATCTGAATCTGTAAAGTAACTAGTAACTTAAGTTATCAGATAAAGATAGTGGAGTAAAAAATACAATATTTCCCTGAGAAATGTAGTGGAGTAGAAGTATAAAGTAGCATAACATGGTAATAATCAAGTAAAGTACAAGTACCTCAAAATTGTACTTAAGTACAGTATTCAAGTAAATGTACTTAGTTACTTTCCACCTCTGATATGCAGCGACTGGTAGCTCTTCCCTGGCGCACAGGGAGTGATGCGTTTTATGTTTACAATTTGTTTGGAATAAAGAAGAAGAAGAATTGAGTAGCTACCATGGCTGAACAGACAGAGGAAAAAAGAGCACCACCTACAGAATCTGCATCAATAGAAAATCCAAGCTCCGCCCACACTGTTTGATTGACAGCTGATCTCTGGGAAGAGCAGTGCAGAAACACCACAGCAATGAGCGCTGAGCACCAAAGATGGAGACAAAATAAAATAAATCACTGAAAGTGATTTTGCAGATTGTTAGTTATTGTTACCATTTTAATTATTTCTGCTGCTTTTTATTCAGAGAACACTTTTCAGTCTGTGCTAATGTGTGTGTAGGTGTTGTATAAAAGCCGTACTATCCGGTTTTGTGACCTTCCTCAAAGGTACAACGTTGTTTCCTCATGAAAATGTTTCACACAGCTGATTTGTTAAAGACTGGTTGTAAGTATTTAGTTTACCAAGTGCATTAGTTTTACCATCGTGGAAAAGATCTGACACTGGACATTTGAAATGTGAGCTGCAGCCAAATGCACACCTGTGGAGTGAAGGCCAACTGTATGTGTGTGTGTGTGTGTGTCTGTGCGTGTTTCGACCTGTGATGTTTTGTGTGTGTGTATGTCAGAAAGAGAGAGAGAAAGAGAGAGAGAGACTAAGAGAAAGGGCAGGCGATAAGAATGCCATTGGAGATGGTGAGAGGGTTGTAACCGAGAGGCACTAAAAGCTTTTAGGGCCTTTGTGTGTAGTGTGTGTGTGTGTGTGTATGTGAGAGAGAGGGAGAGAGAGAGAGAGAATGAGAGTGTGTGTGTAGGGTTGGGAGTTCCATTATCGCTCTGTCAGGGTGCGCAGGCCTGGCGTCATGGGTCTAGAGGATCACACAAAGACGCTACTGTGAGGGCAGGTGAACCTCACACACTGATACACACACACACACACACACACACACACTGAGTTATTATACTTATGACGACATTCAGTTGACTTCCATTAATATTGTCAAAGGTGGAAGTAACAAATTACATTTACACTCCTAACTGAAACTGAGAAGCTCTTTTGTTATATTTCTGCTAGTTTAGTCTATATAGCCTTTTATCACAGTCAAGTCTCAAAGGGCTTTACATACCATCATGTCATATACCATACATCATACATATGACATATACTCTATATACACATCATATACATCCTATACTAGGTCATATACATACATCAAGAGCTCTTTTGTATACTTGTAATTTTTTTTTTAGTAGGTTTTAGTCAGTAATTTTACTTAACTAGGCTGTTTTGACTGAAGTGTTTAAACTGCATTCATTACAGAGAACAAATGTTTGTTCTCCATAAGCATTGCATCAGAAACCTAATGGTAGCCTAATCTGATCTGCATCAAACCTGCACACATGTGGAGGTAAAGCTAATTAATGTTCAATGCTCAAATGTATACATTAGTTATATATCACAAATGCAGACACATACACAGGCTACTTACCTGCCTCCCTCTCTTTCTCTTTCACATCTCACTTGTATTTGTGTAATTACACTTGTGAGGACATTCTTTTGCCTTACATTCATATTGTATATCCATAATCTTGAAAAAAAAAAACCTAATGAAATATGGCAAATGGTCATCAAGATAATATGGATAATCTATCCATATGGAGACAATTGGATGTCACAAGATAGCGAAAACAGATTCACAAGCACGCAAACACACACATACACACACAGTCTTACTTAAGTCACTTTTGGGGTATTTACATAGACTTACATTCATTTCCTGGAGACTTACCCTAACCATAACCATAACCACTACTTGCCTAACCCTAACCTTAACCTAACCTTAACCTAACTCTAACCTTAACCTAACCCTAACCTTAACCACTGACCCAAAAATCAGCTTTTTACCAATTGGGGACACGGCTTTTGTCCCCAGTTGCACAAGCCGTCCCCAATCAACTGGTCTTAAGTCTGGTGTGTGTCCCTGAAAGTGACTTAAGTCATACCACACACACACACACACACACACACACACACACACACACACACACACACACACACATACAACAACATACCTTTTATTCAACAGAAACTACACTGTGTCTGAAGTGGATTAAACACATAAATCGACTGACAAGTTCCAAACCATGAGGAAGGCACCAGCCAGCACAGCAGCCAAACAAAGAAACGAACAAGCAATATGCTCTCAAACCTCATCTATAATCAAATGTTCCTCATTTACAGTTCCACGAGGAGAATAACAGCACAATTTAACCCCCCTCCTCCGGCACTGGGGCGACACAGTAGGCGAGACTGGTACACACTGTGACCTTCCAGCAGTGATAACTCCTTCTCAAACACAACTGATCTGTGGAGAAGATCCGGTAACGCCGGCTGCAGTGATTACGCTCTCTCCTCCGGGTCTTCCCTCTCTCTATAGTCTCTCTCTCTCTCTCTTATCTGTCGTGTCTTCTCCCTCCTCGTCTCCCTCCCTACCTTTCTCTCTCCCTCTTATCTCTCCCCTTGTTTCTCTTTCATCCCCCCCCCTCTCTCTCCCTCCGTCCTTTCCCTCCTCCTCCTCCTCCTCCTCCTCCATCCCCAGCTTGTCTTTCTCATTCTCATTCCTATCTCTCTCCCTCCATCTCTCTCTGTCTCGCTCTACATCCTTCTCTTCCCTCTCCGTTTCCCCTTCTCTCTCTCTCTCTCTCTGGGCTTGTCGCTGTATCTTCCTTCATGTCATCATCTCCTCTTCTCAATCCAGCAACGGCTAAATCCTGCTTTATCCCTCCTCCAGTCTATCCGTCCAATCTGTCTATCTTTCTTTGTCTCCCCTGGTTTCTCTCTCTACGCCTCATCCTCCCTGTCTGCCTATCTGTCAGTTTCTCTCCTTTTCTGTCTCTCTCTCTCTCTCTCTCGCCGTGAATCCCACTCGTTCCCCTCTCCTACTGTACCCCTCGCCCCTTCTCCCTCTCTTTCTCTGTGTACCTGACTCTAAGCCTGCTGAAGCCAAGGGCCGCGGTGGCTTAACTCTAATTGATGCATCGGATGGAGCGGAGGAAGAGGAGGGGAGAGAGGGACGGCTTTGGGCTGACAAGGTTAATTCTGTTTTTCCTACCTCCTCGTCACCTGGCGGCAATTAAACTCATGACAACCTTCCCCAGGGAAAGAGACACCGACAGAGAGAGGGAGAGAGAGAGAGAGAGAGAGAGAATTGATTCCTGTGAAACATGTTCAAAGGCAAACAGAGACAAAAGTACATCATGAAAAATGGGGAAAAGCGAGCGTGGAGCGAATTAGATAAATTGCTCGGGTTTGGAAACGATGATAAAAATATTGAAATTCAAACGGATTATGCTTGCATTGATATTGACAGTTTCTTTGAGCTACGCCCGCATCAAATGCACTCAAAGGATATTGTGATCGGGGATGAAGCCTGAGCGATGTTGCACTGAATTAATGAACTTTGCATTATTGTGAAAGATCTGCTGCTTTGCATTGTAAAATCAAACCGATAATCCGATTCAAATTCCATTCATTCTATGTAGCTGTACATCAAGGAGGCCGTCAGGTAAATTAGCTGTGAGATATATTATGTTTCTTCCAGTGGCATAGGCATTACTCAGTGTTTGCTTCCATCTGAACTGTGTGTGTGTGTGTGTGTGTGTGCGTGTGCATGTGCAGAGTCTTTTGGAGTGCTTTCTTAATCTTCTCATAAAGATGAAGTGTGATATTTGATGAGTGTTTTATTGAAAAAAAAATAAAAATGAAACAAAAATGTCTTTGTAGAAATTTCTGTTTGACATTACCAGTGTCTGGCTTACAAAACAAAACAAAACAAAACAAAAAAGTATCTAAAATGTATCCTATGAAGAGCACAACCAAGCATACAGACAACATCTTATCCACCCATCGTGCCGTTTGCTTGGGGCTTCATCCGTCTGAGTCCCTCACACAGACCCACCAGCCAATCCGGGCCAGCTCCTATATTTACCCAGCATTCATCACTCCTTGGCATTCTGGCATTACTCTGTTTCCAGCCTTGTCATCATTAGCTCACGCGATACAACACACAATGGCACAGCGAACCATGTTGTTCTGCACCCTGAAAGAAAACAGAGCGCCGCCCACGAACAACAATGTTTAGAAGGGAGAGGGGCGGGGGGTAAGAGAGAGAGAGAGAGAGAGAGAGAGAGAGAGAGAGAGAGGGAGGGAGAAACCGAGAGAGAGAGAGGCAGAGACATGGTATTGTTGTCGGAGATAAGGAATGATTAAAGAGCTCGCAGGAGAACCAGAAGCGCGGAGTTGATCCAGCTAACTGTTCACTCATCAGTCTCCTAATGGTCTGGAGGGTGGGGTGGGGGGTGGGGGGGGGTCCATTGTTTCAACATGGGTCCCCAGATGTTACAGTTTGGCCTGCCTTCCTCTATCCATCTCTCCCTCCCTCTGCCCTTCCCCTCTTCTCCTTTCCCCCACTCTCTTAGTATTTCCCCTCTTATTTCCCTTCCTTTCCTTTCTCTATTAAAGGAATAATCCACACTAAAAACACCTCAGCACTGTTAAAAAAAAACCCTAAAAAACTAGCTATTGGCGATGTACCTTGCATTTCTGGGCCCATTTTCCTGTGGATAACTGTGTTATCCACAGGATGTTTCCAGCGCAGCTACAATGGAGTTTGGAAGCAGAAAATGTTCCAGCTGATCTAAAACATCAGCGGTAAACGTCAGGTTTTGGTGTCAGTCCCTCAGAATCAAAGAGCGAGAGCTTGTTTCTAGAGCCGCCATTTTGCACCAAGAGACGTTCAACAATCATACAGGGAGAAATCCATCGTAGAAGAGGAGAGAGACTAATTTCTCCACTACAGTGGACAGTAGACAGTAGCCTCAATAGACCAGAATGCAATGCATCTAAAAAACATGTTGAGTTTTTGTGACAAAAGTGTAAGTGGCACGGCTGCAATCACAGACAAGCCCCATTCATAAACTAGTTGACTAGATAGCTATATGTAATATGCTGCTACGCCCGCATTTGACTGAAGTTCACACTCCTTGTCACCAGCATTCTGGGAAACGTAGGAAATCAATAACTCAAGTAAAAGTAGACAAGGCAGGTTGAAGGAAAGTGGGTACACCAAAAAAAAAAAAAACAAAGAAAGAAAAAAAAACATTACAACATTTCATCACAAAATAACTCCTGGAATGCACTGAGCATCACGAATTGATGATATCTAACCGTGTAAGAATAGCCTATCCGAGGCTGCATTTTTCCCTTTAAAGCACAGGAAGAAAGAGAGAGAAGCAGAGAGAAATGGGGGAGAGAGCAGACTAATGCTGTGTTCACGTCATATTGGATTTACTGTGAATGCGAGCTGCCGGCTGGGGAAAACCGCTGACGTCAGCCTCCTAGTGGTAATTACAAGCAGAACATTTTGGAAACTTTTTGTGGTCCCACTTGGTGTTATGAATTGCAAAAAGTGTGTCAACACAGGCGACAAACATGGCAGCGAATCCACCAATGTCAGCAGTCCAAGTCAGTAAAAATAAAAAGTTATATTCACAGTTATACAATCAGCTTTACTCACGAACAGTGAGCAATGTCTGCTGCCGTTCATTTATGGTTTATTTTTAACTCGTTAACGACAACAGCTGACCTTACGACCCCCATCTCAGATGTGGTTCATCCAAATGAGTTAAACACACAAACGCTTCAAAGTGGTAGCAATGAGATGTCATCCCATTCTTTGCCTTTATCTGATATGATGTGAACAGGAGAACAGGAACATTGTCAGAGAGAGATAACAGAGTACTGTAAAACTTAAATTAAAAGCCGAGTCCCAATTAAACGCTGAGTCCTTTTTACTGGCCGGGTGTGGCTACACATTTTAACAAATAAAGGCCGGTTTCAATTAGAAGCCGGTTGCCATTGACACTGCGAAATAGTTTTTTTTTTTTTTTTTTACTTGCATTCAAACATCAGTCACATTTGTTGATCGCCATGGCGGCACAGAGAAAAAAGTACGACCTGAAATTCAAGCTGTCAGTTGTCAAATTTGCTGAACAAAACTCAGGAGAAGCAGCAGCAAGACATTTCTCCGTTGATCCCAAGAGAGTGAGAGAATGGCGAAGTTGAACTTCAACGTCTGTCCGAGGAAGATGGCAAAAGGGCCAGAGTGCGTGGTGGAGGGAGGAAGAAATAACACAAATTAAAAGTACAACCTCTTGCTGCCATAAACTTTTTTCGGCTTTCATCCTTTCTAAGGTAGGCTACCGGTATTTTGATACGGGTCTCTCTCTCTCTCGCTCTCTCTCTCTCTCCCTCTCTCTCTCTCTCTCAGTGCATGAGGTCGGCCTAGATGCGCTGTCTCTCGTGGCGAGATCAAATGAATGATTCGCAATTGATATGTTATTCGATAGCCTAATTGACAGGGGCGAACTTAGTGATTTGGGGGCCCTAGGCAAAGGCAAGCATGGGGCCCCCTGAGTCCCAACCCTCTCCCTTTTTAATCCATCCTTTCTACATATTACCATCAGGTTGGGGCTGAGAAAACTATGCATGCAAGGGCACAAAAAGTACATTTATTTTATATTGATTAAAAATAAGTTTACATTTAGTTCTATTTTTGTCTTTTTTGGGGGCCCTCTGGCTGCCGGGGCCCAAGGCAGTCGTCTACCTTTGCCTAATGGTAAGACCACCCCTGCTAATTGATAGTATTTCCCATCTTTGCTGAGCTGAGAGTTTTGTGCAAAAGGAATTAAAGGCCTGTCCCATATAGACGCCTGTCCCAAATATAGGCCGGTTGAGTTCAGTGTTTGAAGCAAATAAAAGCCCGGGCTATTAATTGAAGTTTTACGGTAGATTAAGAGGAGAGAGAGAGAGAAGAGACAAAAGGGATGCTGTACTGTAAGGAGAAGGCAAAGAGAGGGAAAGAGAAAGAAAAGGGAGGAGTGGAGAGTATAAGGGGAGAGAGAGAAAGAGAGTCCGAAGAGAGAGAGATGGGGAAGATAGTAGTCTAAGAGGGAGAGAGAAGGGAACAAATTCCGGTCAAACACAGCTGCGACCCGGCAAAACCTTTAATTAGCCGGCTGGTCCCTCCTTGCCAGAACTGGATTACCATGCGTGGCAAATTGCAGATGATTGAATAGGTAAGGCTTAGGGACGAGCCAGCTGGTTTTGAGGGACTTCCGATCAATTTCCTCGACCTAAAACCCCATTCCCAACCTCCACTCCTGACATTTACTTTTTAGGCATTCAGCAAACGCTCGTATGCAGAGGGGCTTACGATCACTGAGCAGGTAGGGGGTTCAGTGTGTTGCTGAAGGACACTTGGACAGGCTACCTGGCTGCTGAGGGGATCAAACCAGTGACCCTTGAGTTATAGGATGGCCATGCTGACCTCCGTCCCGCCCTGCTGCCCTTTGCCTTTGGACTTCCTCCAAAACTCCACTGTGACTGAATCCTCATTACCCCTTTAGCCCTCGGGCCAATCCGCCCATTTTAGGTTCCTTGAGCTTTAAGTCCTCAATCAAGAAAGCTATTGTTCTGCTCCCACCTGACTGCTGGAGATAGTGTACTGGGGGGGAAACCAACTTGAGACACTTAAAGCACTCCCTAATGGAGACGTTGAGTGACTGTCTCTATTGTTGCCGGCTTGTCGGATTAAATGAAGCTAAACGATTAGGGCTCATGCATATTGCTCTATAATTGTGGTGCGTATTGTTAAAGCTGCAATTGTCCAATCTAAATCAACTGCCATATGACTTCAAAGATGAATAAACAAGCCGACTAAGAGAGGCTTTCTGCGCGGCAGAAAGGGAACGCACTTAGTGTAGTGGAGTTAATAAGTGTTAGTTTGTGAGGCAAAGTTATCATTTTAAGAGAATATTTTTTTGTTTCCCCAAGTAGAGTTCCTCAGTTCCCAATAATACAAGACTGTGGACCAGCACACAGGTGAATGCATGCATCCTTTCCACTGCAACTGCTCCCCTAGACTATATACAGTATATATGAATGTGTTCTTTATCAGTTTATCTAGTTAAATAAGTGGAGGTAAAGACAGGCTGTAGAAAGCAACCATGTTTTTGTGGTCACAAAAACAGTTGATGCACACCAGCCCACTTAAACCTTTCAAGTGATGTTGAACTTTGGTAGTACTTTGGGCTGTGTAGTTTCCTGGCCATCATAAAACCCCAGAATCTGTGATTCTCTCTTATCTGTTGCTCCAGTAGAGATGATGACCGAAATTCCTCCGACCGGATTTCAGTGTTACACAAACTGAAAGGTTCAATAAACATGAAGAAAGCGATTCACTTAAAAATATGTGACTATTTTTCTATATTGTCAAAATCTGCTTTGTTCGTGTTTGTTTATGTGCTAGAAGTGTGATTTTCAGACCTGTTCCTCCATACAATGGCAGTGAATGGAGAGAGAAAAAAACACAATCCTCAAATCGTCTCGGCAACAGATAACAGAGAATCACTGATTTCAGGGTTACATCATGTCCAGGAAGCTACACAACCCAAAGTTCAACATCACTTTAAAGATGCTGTGGCATTTTTATTCCTTGTTCTCCGTCTCTTTGTTCTACACATCAGTTCATCTGCCACCTGGCAGCATCAAACTATCCGCCTTATATGTCAAAAACATCGCAACATGCCCCACATGACGAATCCACCTCAAGGTCACTTGAACTTCAAGAGCTGACGAGCGAATTCCTGAGCGCGGGGTTATGATTGACAGCTCGTATAATTCTATCCCCAACCCCATTAAAACACCATAAGTCGTTTTTCGTTGAGTGTATATGGAGGAGGTGAACAGCGGGAGCGGGAGCAGGAGGAACCTGTCATCTGAGACGGTTGACTCTGGGGACTTGAAAAGGTGCTGCGCAGCATGAGCAGCCTCTCCCAACCGTCCAATCAGTGAGGAATTCGGGGAAGAGAGGTGGGAAAGCGATGCCTTATCCAAGCACTCAGCTAGGTGTCACACGTCTTCCACAGCTTCCCTGTGCTTCCACACTCTTCCGAGACCTGGACAATCTGTTTTACATTAAAGCAGCCGGTAAACGGAAAGACGGAAAGAGGTTTATGTGCTGTGTGTGTGTGTGTGTGTGTGTGCGTCTAGCAGCATTTACATATACTTCCAGACGGAGAGAAACCAAGAGAGAGAGAGAGGTGAGAAGTGTGTTTTCCAGTAACATGTCCAGCTGTACAGTGAGGTCGAACGGGAGGTATGTGTTTTAAAACCCCCAGCGCATATTTGTCTCTAAATCCCAGCTGAAGGTAATTGTGTAATTCAACATGATAAATGTCCTGGAATACATGCATGCATATGAATGTGTGTAGTCGTGGCTGTCAAGCGTGTGTGTGTGTGTGTATGTGATTTTGTGTTATCTCTGTGTGTGTGTGCGTGTGTGTGGGCGGCGTTCCAAGCCTACCTGCTAAGATACTGAAAACCACCAAAGGTATTTTCCTTTCCTCGCATGTTTTGCAGCCAGTTTGCTGATGCTGTATCGCAACATGCAGCTACCTAGCTTATTTCCTGCGAAAGGCGCCTTTGGCAGAGATTTAGTGAAGACTGTTTTGAACATTAGTATTTTCTCAGTGAGTCAATGGCTTGGAGGTTTGATGCTGAATGATGTGGTGTCAGCTTTTTCTCAGTGAGTCAATGGCTGGAGGTTTGATGCTGAATGATGTGGTGTCAGTCTTTTTTTTTATTATTTACCTAGATCTATGAAAAAAAAAGGAAAATTCTCTGATCTCGGCTGGTCTTACTTTTTTCATTCATACACTTACACACATTCACACCTGGGAGCTGCCCAGTACAACCAGTCTACTGTTGTAGTTGCTCCACTGAAGCAAGACGGGGTTGAGTGCCTTGCTCAGGAGCAAGGCACTCTGTGCAACAAATACCCGGGTGGTATTTGTTGCACAGAGGGGAGGGAGTCAGTCTAAAGTGGCCGGATATTTGTTGTGGCTATGACAACAATTCAGCCATATAAGGTGGTTTTTGTGTGGTTTAAAAAAAAAAAAAACCTTTGAAGGAGAATATAGGGAATGAAAATGTGAAAATGACTTGCCTGGGTCCAGACCTTGCCTGAATCCACCCACTCCACCGAGTTGACTGATTCTGGTCTGGCATCGTGACATGAAACAGCGGTTTCTCGGTTGAAAAATTGACCGGTCCAATGAGCGCCAGGGGGGGGACTAACGATTAGCCAATCAGCGCCATGGGCGGGACTAACGCCGTTGTCAAGCTGTTGTCAAGCTGTGCGCCGGAACCAAGGAGGAGTAATAACAACAATGGCGACCGCTATAGACAAGATAGACACTGCTATCGAGGCGGTTCTGAATCGATTAAAAGTACCAATTACTTTGAAATCCAAACAGCGCTCTGCTTTGAAAGCATTTATTCAAAAGGGAGATGCTTTTTTTCGCATCAGTGTCTTAAAATGACGTTAGATTCAGGCAGATACGGTGGTCTCTAGTGATTGATTAGGGAAAATCGAATCCCCCTCCCCCACGGAAATCGGTTAGAGCGGAGGCAACGTCAGACTGAAGATGGAAATGGAGTGTAACGAGTTGACAATTCTGTCTGATATCAGGAAAGAAAATGAGCATTTCTGTTTAAAATAAGATAGATTATTTGTTGTCCTCTTAGAGGAAATAGGTTTCCAACAGTTGAACAACATCCAGCAAAAACAGAGACATAGGGGACACAGAGGCAGTCACACAAAAAAAGCCCAGGAAAAAAACAGAAAACATAGAACAAGAAACAGTCAAAAGAGCATAGGTCTATTTTTATAGTCTATGAAAAGAGAGGGAAATAAGAAAA
This sequence comes from Centroberyx affinis, assembly GCF_046629955.1. Taxonomy (NCBI): domain Eukaryota; kingdom Metazoa; phylum Chordata; class Actinopteri; order Beryciformes; family Berycidae; genus Centroberyx; species Centroberyx affinis. Next base: position 188,756 of record NW_027281569.1, on the reverse strand, counting down.
AGATTGCATAGAGGGAGATCTGGGGGCAAATCTGGACACTGAACATGGAGACGTCTAGTCAGCCTAAGTTAGTCATTGACTTTCCTCCAGCAATTCAAACTGGCAACCTTCCACTCACAAGCCTCCATCTCTAACCTTTAGGCTACTGCTTCTCCTTGACTGGTGGTGAAAGAGATAAGGACTTCCATTCAGAGAACTATCACACTTCCACACTTCAAACTTAGCGTGCTTCATTTTACAGAAATCCAGTGATTACGTCCACAGCGTGCTTCACTGTTTAGTTGTGATACCTGCAATCAGTACAATTAACATAAGAACAAAATCAGCACCTAATAAATCCCAACAGCGAAATTAAAAGAGATCGATCGTAGCAATAAAATAAAAAGCGAAACGTCAAAGAGAAAAGTAAACAAGCGCTGAGCCAGCATACATGGAGGTATGGAGATACTGAGAGTGAGAGACAGCGAGACACAAACAGCAACACTCTCCTGACAGAGTCTACTAATTCTTATAAGCCCGGGGCTATAGACTGCACACACACACACACACACACACACACACACACAGCTGGGATACACCACTGGAATACCTAGTGACAAAACTGATGGCTGTCCCTCCATCCTCTCACACACAAATACTCTTCTGTGCACAGACATCCACAGACACAAACATCCACACAAATGAGGTAAGAATGAGTGTGTGTGTGTGTGTGTGTGTGTCTGTGTGTGCACATATCACTGCTACACACACTGTCTGTTAGAATGTGTCATTGTCAATGATAGCACATGAGTTTATATCCAAATCAGAATCAAAATTCATTTAATTTGCCGAGTACAACATAATGAATAATAATAATGATAATAACAATTAAAACTTTATTTTTCTAGCACCATTCATGCAATCCAAAGTGCTTTACATAAAATAAATAAATTAAAAACAATTAAAAGCAAAAGCAAAATTCTCAAACAAAATCAGAAAACACAAGCAAAAGCAAGACAGAATTTGTCTAGTAACATGACATAAAAAAAAAGAAAAGCAAGAAACCTAAAAATAGGTAAGTAAGGAAAATACAGTATAGGAACCAACCTCTATACCTATCATTTACCATATTCCAGCATAGGAATGACCGTCTATGCCTATATGACTTATCAATTGGCTTGGTTAATCGATGCTGACACGTTACAAGACAGTTACACACTACAGGATTGGCACAGAAGGTGCAGCTACAGAGAAGCATTGTTCCGGTAGAGCAGCATTGGCGCATAACACCAGTGAGGTCGAGTCGCGAGCGTCCAGCAGTAAATATCAGAGTCAATAATCCCATCGGTGTATACATTCATCACTGTACACATTGTAAAGCACATTGTACACCTTCACCCCCGGCTCATCCCCACCTCTAGACACGGAGTAATTAGAGAATTATGAGGGGCCGAGGTGACAGTGACCTCATTACGGTGAGGGAAATCAAACTAACGACCCGTGACTGATGAAGGCCTCCGTGTCTCCGCGCCGGGGGAATAGCGCTGTCACCCGGGTGGTCATTTACACCCAGAGAGAGAGAGAGAGAGAGAGAGAGAGAGAGAGGAATATCTCCAGATATACCGTCTACAGATGACAGTATCCATGTCGCACACATGAATACCGGCCAAAAAATGCATTGCAGTATCATGGAAGTCGATAATTGTCACCTCTCAATAGGACTTTGGCTCTCAGAAATGAATAGAATAGAGAAAATTACATATATTTTAAAGGGATAGCCAACTAAAATATTTAATTTCTCATTAAAATGTTTTTTGGAGTCATTGCTGGGTGTAAAAAAACAACTCCAAACTGCGAGAAGTTATTTCTACACTGAGAAAAGCCAATCAGATTGCTGGAGAATCCAAACGAGCCGTTTTGCTGCGGCGGGATTAAAAACTGCTTTCACACTTCAGAGTGGGAAATCCAATCAGAAGACAACCTCAACACGCCGCTCTCTCTCCAGTCGAGAGTGAAGCTCGCTCGACCGAGGTTCTTGGTGGATGAAAATGAACATTTTTAACTGGGTTGACCGTCCCTGTAAGGAAGAAATGTGACTACTTTCTAAAAGATTTGGCAGCCTCACATAAGACTACACTGAAACCTTGCCTTTGCCAACAATGGAAAGGCGCAATACAGATATGATGAAGTGATTCTGTCCAAATTATCTCTCATGAAATTGGTCCAAATGTTTCTACTTTTTGTTTTTTCATTGCTATGTTTGCTCATAAGTTTGTATGTTCTATATTCTGAAAAACGAAAAATAAAATATTGCAAAAAAGATAAACTCTGCCCATATGATGCTAAAACATGCAAGACCTCCATTTATTTATCCAAACTGGTTCCGTTTTAGATGTGTTTTAGCCGCGCGTTAAAAATTGATATACATCAGTTAGTTAAGTTAATGTGAAATGTGTGTCTGGGCACAAAAAGAAGTGCTCTTACATTGAGTTGCATAGCCTAATATTCATAAAGTAAAAATGATTATTTCTTTAGGGAATCATTACTTCAGTGATAGTTAGCTCTGTATAGGAAAAATGAGATTGCAAAAGCTATACCACTATAACATAAATGTAATTAAAAGTTGTACAACTGAAACCAAAAGAAATATGGAAAATAAACCATTTTTCAGAAGGTGACCACGGACAGATGGGACTGTCTGGTAAATGGAGAAAATTCACCATAATACTTGTATTAAAGTGATTTAAAAGCTTATGCAATGGGTTTGTGCCTTCACAGACGGTTTCTCTTTGGAGAGACGGACGACTAAAAAAACACTGCTGAGTCGCTCCTGGTGTAAACTGGGCATTAAATTGCTACCAGTCTCTTTATTCATTTCAGTATATCACAATTATAATTTCTTACCATTTTACTGTTGAGAGTTGAATGTATATGTGACATAGCTCACACAGGCAGGTGTGACTACACTCAAGCCTGTGTACCTACTCTATAAACAAATTCTAAAAGCACTAGATAAAAAAAAACCAAGGGATTATCATCACTGCAACATCCTGGAAAAATATAATTTCCTCAATTTTGATAACTCTGATACATGCCTGATGTTTAAAATTATTCATAATCTCGCACCCCCTCCTCTTAGAGGATGCCTGGCCTATCCCGGCAGTGGCAGTGCCGGTAGGACTAGAGCATCTTCTAGGGGTGACTGGGCACCGCAGTTCAGAAAGACAGCCTTTGGTCAGTCTGCCTTCTCGGTTAAAGTAGTGGGGAAGTGGAATTCCATACCCACAAACATTAGAAACTCAGGAAGCTTTGCAGTGTTTAAAACCAGCCTCAAGCTTTGGCTTAAGTCAGCACAAATGTGTCACCGCCAATGATTGCTTTGTATATATTGTATTTATCATACTGATTGTATCTATCTCACACCGATGGACTTTTATGTATTGTGCTGCTTTATGTAGTGTATTTGCTGTTCTGTGGTTGTTTTTTGGTCTACCTGCCCAGGGACAACAGATGTAAATTAGCAATTACTTTTAATGTCCCTGCAAAAATAAACAATAAAATAAATAAAGCTCAGAATAGGCTAACAAAAATGCAAAACAATGCAGAGTAGATGGTTCATCAACAATTTAAAGTGTGTGACTTGGCTGTAAGATGCGAGTGTGTGTCCCACTGTGTGTGTGTGTGTGTGTTTACGCCCTCCAGCTCCGTCTCTGCGTACCTATCGCCTCCCTTCCTGACAGGTAACGAGCTCGAGGCTAAACCGTATCTTCCCCCATCTCTCATTTTCTCATTTATTCGTCCTTTCTCCTTTTGAATCCCACGTGTCTCCTGATCATCCGCCCTCTTCTCTCATCATTACCTTCCTACACGATCAGCTAAGCCTTTATTTTCTCCTCGTTGTCTTCCTCCGTCTCACCGCCTGTCGGAGTGTTCGATGTCTGACCCGGACGAGGGTGACGCACGCTTTCGGAGGAGGGGCTGAAACGAAAAAAGAACTCGTCTCTCTCTCCCGCCCCGAAGACGCAGAGCCTGAACACCTACTGCGGACGCACATCGGATTAAGACGCCCCCCTAATATCGGCTGGATGCTTAGTGTTCTGTGCGAGGTGATTAGGCGCCTGTGCTTTGGCTCTGCCTGCGGCTGGTGAGGAAGGGATCTGCTGTGTCCTTCCTGAATGTGAGCTGAGAGGAGAGAGAGAGACGTCACACGGTCTGAATGTACAGCATGTCCATTCCGACATGTTGTGAACAGTCAACAAGTTTGTAGCTGCAAAGTAAATCCATGTGGAATGCAACTGATTTACATTACTTAAGAGGGCACAAGCTCAATTGTCTTTAAATTACATTAAAATCAAATTCATGGTTTAACATGTACATTTTTGATTATGAATTGCATTTTAAAATGCTGTATTTGTATCTGATTCTTGCTCTCTTACTTATTATCCATAAACTGTAGTTTGTCTTGTTTTGTTTGTGTGTGTTGTTTGTTTTGTTCAGTCTGTTTTGTGGTGTTATCTTGTGTTATGGACGCACTACAGCAAATTCCAAGCAACTGTCCAGTTGATGAGGCAATAAAGTAAAGTAAGTATGTTTATTCACATTAAATTTACCACAAATAAATAAGATATATTAAATATTATCAGTCTGTGTCTGTCTGTGACCCTGTGTGCACACAACTCAATCCACACACGCCTCAGTCCACAGGTTTGACTGGAATTTGCTTTTCAATGTTTGTGACATTTTGGGGCATAAACCACTAGCTGTGGGCGTGGCCAGCAGTGAGCTGGTTGTGGCTATCAAGGTGACGCATGAGTACATAAGCAGCCCAGAAGAGTCGATTGTCGAAAAGACGATACATTGCAAAAAGAAGGGAAAACGAGAGCTGTGTTCTTCTCAGCGGCGGAACAAACCCTGCTGATGGAATTATACGAGGAATATAAAGGGTGTCATCACCAAAAAGGGCAATACTGCCGCAATCAACAAAGCGAGGGAGATGGCTTGGCAAATAATTGCAGACAGACTAAATGCGTAAGTTCTACAAGCCTACTTATTGTTTCATTTGTATTTATTAATAAATGAACATTCAGATCACTAGATACAGTAAGACTATGTGGCTATATTATCAGTAGGCTAGATAATATCAGATGTATGTTTAAAATAATGGTGTAGGCTAACTCAACAGGAGCCATCTCAATAGCCAGAAACAAACGTGGCAACAAGTGAAAATTGAATACAAAAACATTTTCCAGAGTGGTAAGTACCCTATAATGAAATGTGAAATGTATTTGTTAAAATAGTTGTTGAGCTGTAAATATGTACCATTGTAGCCACCAAAAAAAAGACGGATGTCACTGCTACAGTAGCAGTGGCATCCATCGCTGACTACTACTACTAGCCAATCAGAGGCAGAGTAGGGCGGGTCTTCGCGGAATGCGGGTGGGAAATGAAATAAGGCTTTAAGTCTTTTTATTTAAGCTTGTGTTCTTTTTAACTCTTTTTATGTTCAGCACTTGCATTTGATGTATGACTTGTGCTATATAAATAAAGTTTGATTGATTGATTGACAGTGAAAGTGGTAAGACATGATTTTCATGACTTATTTTTATTAATACGGTCTTTGGATCTAAAGTAAACACGTACATTCATGCTTGGTCACATTGTGAGGAAAAAGGTCTGAACTTATGTCTCCGAACACGGACATGACATAAGTGATGCGAGTGTGAAAATACACCTGACGGAACTGTCTTTTGGGAGTCTGTTTCTGCCCGTCGGACATTCTTTGACACACAGCTAAGATCTTTGATTAAGCTCGACAGTTAACCTGCTACGGAGCAGGCTAGTTCTGCGGTACCAGTTACCTTGGTTACTGAGCAGGGAATCATATAAGCCACGGTAATGGAACAGAACTCTCACTTAAATTAGCGAGACTTATCAAAATAAGCCAGGCTTTTCCTTTATCCACCTTGACGGAATACCCCCCAGGGAAGTCACAGCCACAACAACAACAATGGTGGACAGCTGTAAGAAAAGAAAGAACAGCAAAGCTAAATGTGCAGCAGACAAGATCCGTTCAAAAACAATGTGAACATCAGCATTGTTTTTTTTTTGTTTTTATTTTACTGCAGATTGGTTGTGTTCACTGTCTGTTCCAGATGTTGATTATCTCAGCGTCAGGATTGATGCCGTTTCAAGGTAAACAGCTCATCAAGATGAGTGACAAGTGTTGGAGCTTGAAATTGACCAACTGAGGCGGAGGGGGGCGGGGCTTCCTGCCTCAAGGTGAAAAGCTGCATATTGTAGCTTTAATTCCGAACGCATAACACCTCTAAAAAGATTTAAAAACTTTCCCATGCTGAAGCTAGTGGTGATGCAAAATGAAAAATATGAATTTTGTAATGTACCAATGGCCAAAGTATAGTTTAAATTATTGACAATCCTAAGATAGGAGTAGAATAATTAAGGAACTCCACTCACTTTAGATGGTTCAATGTGGGGGAAATACATTTGGCAAAGGAAAAGAGAGAAGAGAAAAGTAGGTTGCGGGGGAGAGACGGAGGTATAGCTGTGGGAGGAAGAAAAAGGGACGTGGGGAGAGAGGGAGAAAGGAAGAGGTAACAGTAAAGGCAACGAAAAAATGAAAGGAGAAACTTTCCAGCAGTCCCCAAAACACAAATGTCAAGGCACAAAACAAGCAGATACAACACACCTCATCACATTCAAAGGGAAAGAGAGAAATGGAGATGGAGATAGAAAAGGTTCCAGGTGGGAAATATTCCACAACACAGAATTGAGAGCACAAAGCCTCGCCGGCGCTGGAAACGGAGAGAGGGAGAACAGGAGATCTGTCAAAGTAAGCAAAAGAGCGGCGGGCCTACAAACCGAATGAGAGAACTGAAACTACAGAAACCTGAGAAACAGAGTCTGAAGTACGAGTGATTTCTGGGACTCCAGAGATGATTATGTGAAACGTACAAAAACACACGCTCGCCCAGAGCTTGGGTGCCAAAAACAGCAGACTGGATTGGGAAGGTATTGAAGGCAAAGTGTTTCTGCACTTATTCTTAATAAGGCAATATCCACTTCTCTAAAGTATGGCCACTAGATCCAGAGAAATACAAGTGAGGGGGCGAATGGTACTGTAGGCACAGATGTGGGTGTTTTTGATCGTGTGTGCATGCAATTTTCTGCAGATTTTTTTATGTCCAAATATGTAAAGGCTGCAGATTTTTTTGCAATGTAGTTCTCACACAAATCCTTTTATTACAAATCCTTAAGTAAGATTCTCCAGTCAGTCAAGTGGGAAAAAGTGAGACCTCTAATGTCTGCACCTGTAATAAGAGTGCCAGTGTCGCTGCCTCTACAAATATAGAAAGAAACATTAAGTGACACAGAGAGATCTTGCATGTTCAGAGTGGGAAATTCTCCTTTTGCTTGCTCCAGAGGTCAGAGGTCAGGGACAGCTACTGAACCTTGAGCTGAAAGGGAGGTAAGCATTTGTCTTGCTCAAGGACACTTCACACAGTAGCACAGCTGCTACTTCTGTACCCTCTGCTCATCCAGGAGCACTTGACCTCTGAAAAACTGCACGGTAGTTTTGTATCTTTTCTGTTTATTCATGACAAATATGAGGATTGAAAGGACACGTTTCCTTAGGTTTATGTTTAGATCAGCTGATTTATATGGGCTAAAGAAGCTACATGTAGCAGTTTTAAAAATCAATATATCATTGTCAAATAGATGGTGAAACCTCTGAAAGGTTTGGCTCCATTTGCGCGGGAAGAAGAGCACCCTCTTCCTGTTTTGTGCCGTAAAGCAATATCCATCCGAGCTGTAAAGGAAAAGCATCAGGTTTCCTGTGAAAGCGCCACAGTGGCACACAATGTAAAATGCAGCGTAGAGGCGGAAAAATATTCTCGTCGATTGTCTCTTTTGTTTATTGTACTAATGTTGCATAATTGTGGTAATGATTTGTTTAGTTTAGTTTATTAAGATCCCGATTAGCTACAACATTGCAGCAGCTACTCTTCCTGGGGTCCACAAAACAGACTTTACATAGTGACAATGCAACCATTACACTTACATCATAACACATAACATTACAAAGTAGAACACACACACACAGACAAGACAAGCTCCTAAATATTCAATAATCAGAATATATGAAATAAACCGTTTCACTCCAGTGTCCCAACACATTTCAAATCATAATACGGTCCATTTCACACTAGTATTCAATACAATAATCAAAATACATGAAATTAGTCTGTTTCACTCCAGTTTCCCGGTCCACAACTCAGACCTTCCACGGCCACAAGACACATCAACACAATCAAACTCATATTTGTATTTTATTTAAACATAGCCAAACCAGTTTCTACATCTTTTCAACGTCTCTAGTCAAAAGATGCTGTTTTGCTAAAATTTTAAATCAAATTTTACTGTTTCCTTGTGTGATATGTCTAGAGAGTAAATTCCATTCATGCATAGCTCGGTACATGACCGTTCGTTTGATTGCGTTTGTCCTTGCTTTTAGGTGTCCCAGTGCCATTCCAATGAGCCAGCATGCATAATACCAGGGCCTTGTATTGGCACTGGAACACCGAAATGGAATGGAACCATCAAGCAACCATAAAGGTCTATTGTATCTTTTGTGAAAGTTACAGATCTTGTTCATGTTTTCAAAAGGATGTGAGGGGATTTGTGCAGTAAAAGTACATGGATCGGCCAGCAATACTTGCTGAGAACCTGCTGAGCGACTCTTGTCAGCGCAAAGTGTCAAAAACTCCTGAGGTCAGCGGCCTTTAGAGGCATGAGGGAGGCACTGTTGATATCCTTTGATACCGAAACATCACTTTAATGAAATGGCACTTAAAAGTTAACACAATCGAAAGCAACACATGGGGGAGGGAGACACCGGGTGTGATGTGGGAGCTGTTAGACTGGAGAGGGACATTGACACAGTGAGGGACTGAGCACACACACACACACACACATTCACACACTTAAGTATACACATGCATGCACACACACAGCCAAGCGAACCCACATTCACAAGCATAACCCATTCTTCCGTAACCTTGAAGGCGGAGCGGTGAGGCGAGTCGTGACTGTGAGCCCGGGTCTCATGGTCAGGACCGGAGGATGATGATGGATGTCTGGCCCACATGAATGCAGCAACCCAAGTCGGTTTACATCGTAGGTGTTTAATTAGGTGGTTGCATTGTTTTCCAGAATGGCCACAATTGTAGCCGGGGGGGGGGGGGGCGGTAACAACACCACTGCCACGACTAACACGCTCTCATTTTGTGTTTTCTCACTCTTTTTTTTCTTCATTTTTATTTTCCTTATTTCCCTTTTTTCTGGTCCCCTGCCTCTCTCTCTCTCTCTCTCTCTCTCTCTCTCTCTCTCTCTCTCTCTCTCTTTCTCTCTCTCTCTCTCTCTTGCTTTCTCCAACCAACCTACATTTCCATCAGGTTTAGGTGTGCGTTTCATTTTGATTTTCTCGACAGGTCGTGGGCAGCGTTGTTCTCCTCGTTTGCAATTTCTTTCCCTCACTCTCTTCCGCATCTTTCGCTCTCTCTTCCCCGTCTCTCTCTCTCTCTCTCTCTCTCTCTCTCTCTCTCTCTCTCTCTCACTCTGAGGTGCGGGCCGACGCCGCTGAAATAAGCGAAATAAAGACAGAAAAGAACCGAACTTGCCCCGGGGGGGCTCTCTCATCGCCTTGCTTAACGAGAAAACTGAAAATGAACGAGGGCCTCATCAAAAAATAAACGACAAATAAAACAAGCACTCGTTCTCCAACTGTAAACACAATCACGCCAACAGAATAATACATTTGTCTTCATCCATTTTAAATAAGAGTTGGAGGGGAGGAGGGCCAGAGGAACAAAGGAGTCTTTTAATGGGATAGGGGCTTTTGTTTTGTTTGTCTGGCTGAAAGAGTAACACAGATCGTAATAAAAAACAACAACATTGATATAACATAATAAAACTTTAAACCCTAGTAAAACGTAATGAGAGCACAATAACTTTAATGATATGAAAGAGTACAAGTCCTGACTTTTTATCTTTTGACATGACCTGTACTTTAGTGTGTGTGTGTGTGTGTGTGTGTGCGTGTGTGAGAGAGTGTGTTTGCATGCCTAATGGGTACTTGTGAGTGTGTGTGTGTGTGCATGCCTATGTGTGCCTCTGGGTAGCTGCAGGTCTATGTGTGTGTGTGTGTGTGTGAGTGTTTTTATGTGTGTGTGTGTGTGTGTGTGTGTGTGTGTTTTTATGTGTGTGTGTGTGTGTGTGTGGGTTTGCATGTCTAATGAATACCTGTGAGTGTGTATATGTGTGCCTATGGATACCTGTGTGTATATGTGTGTGTAAGTGTGTGTGTGTGTGTGTGTGTATGTGTATGCATGCCTAATGGGTACTTGTGAGTGTGTGTGTGTGTGTGTGTGTGTGTGTGCCTCTGGGTAGCTGCAGGTCTCTGTGTGTGTGTGTGTGTTTGCATGCCTAATGAATACCTGTGAGTGTGTGTACATGTGTGCCTATGGATACCTGTGGGTATATGTGTGTGTAGGTATGTGTGTGTGTGTGTGTGTGTGTGTGTGTGTGTGTAAACCCAAGCACTCTGCTGAACCCGGCGTCAGACTGCGACTCAGGCTGGAAAAGGCTTTATAGAGGAACGCAGAGGGAGATATTACTGGTGAGGAGGGAGTGCAAACGAGGGCATGATGCCATCTAAAAGAGAATAATAATGAACAGAGATAGAAGGAAGTCTGGGGTTTGTGTTTGTGTCTTAAAGAGAGAGAGAGGTTGAGCGTCTGTCACTGTGTAGACGGAGGGAGAGAGAGAGAGAGAGAGAAAGCAGATTAGAAGCTAAGTGACCCAAGATCGGCCGCTCTCATTGGCTAATCACCCCTGACATCTCCCTGGGCAACCGGAACGACCGACTGCAGAGGGCAGCAGGAGGAAATTAAGGGACGGTGAAATTCCTGCGAGAGAAACATCAGAGAGAGAGAGAGAGAGACCGCAGCAGGATGCGGTAACACTTGCGGACGGGGCCCACTTGCATATGCATCACTACATAGTGTTAACTCACACGCTCTATGTTAATATGAATTATTTCTATGAAATGGGAGCTGGGGAGATGTGACTCAACCGGTCATGGCAGAGGCAGTTACAGACGGCGAAATGAGAACAGCTGCTCGGCCATTCTGTTGTGGGATTTTTACTCTGCGAGATTAATGACACAGATTTGGATGACACAGAACAACCGAGGATTGATTTTTTTTTTTTTTTTTTTTTTTGCAGAGCACGACTTTGTACTTGTAAATGTTAATGTTGGATTTATGATTTACGGTGCGGGTGAGTTGAATATGAGCTATATACTGTGATAAAACACCAAACCAAACCAGACACCAGGAGGGCAGTTTTACTGTGCCAGGCCCGCTGTGATGAATTGACCATATTCAGCACATGGGTTTAGATGACATGGACTCGTAACATTATGTAATCTTTGCTGCCAAACCAAACACTAGGAATGGAATTCTACATTTTACATTTCATATGTTTAGCTGACACAAGAGATCAGGGGCCATATTCATAAAACATTTTATCTTACCACTAGGAGGACTCCCAAATAGCAGTAAAAGTTCCTAGCTAATAAAACCTATTCACGAAGCTGCTGAGACCAACTTTTACTAAGGAATGGGGAGAAATCTTATGCTAAGAGAAAGGGCGGGGTTGACCTCGTTGCTATGGATGATGTCGTGTTTCATGAAACAGTGATTGGCTGATAGGGGATGGGTCTCAGTCAGTGAATTCATCATAGAAATACTGTAGGAGGTATCATGTTGCCATATTCAAATAAAGATTTTAAAATAAAAATGTAGGTTAAGTGTCACTGATTTAACATGACACAAAGAATAATATACAGTCAAGTATATGTGCAGCTAATTGTCAGCCTCTTACATGTATGGCAGCTTGTTAAACAATTAGCGGATATTCCTATTAATTATCAGACTAGAATAACCATGGCTGATAGTAAGACGTGTGACGCTACATTGTGCAAACGAAAACGAAAACCAAACTGGACGCAAGAAACAGCTTTTACTTCTTGCCCAACTTGTGCATGAAAGAAAGGACATCATCAAAGGAAAATTTGGAGTTGGGATAACTTCAAAAAACAAAAAAGAAGCATGGGAAAATATATGCTTGTAAATGAATTCGGCTTTCCCACTTCTGTCCAGAACCACCGATGAGTGTGAAAAGCGCCGGTATTCTTTGCAGTCTCAAAGAATACCAGCGCTTTTCACACTCATCGGTGGTATTCTTTGAGACTGCAAAGAATACCAGCGCTTTTTGTGGTATTCTTTCCGGTATTCTTTGCAGTCTCAGGCAAGGGCAGCGATTGCAGAATTCAAGCGACAAATAACTGCCACAGGTAATAGGACATGAGGCCAATTCTCTTCAACTACGCTAGACCACAATGTTTTATTCTCTATCATTCAATGTATTTAGGCTATACGAAAATGAGCATAAATGTATTTATACATAAATGAACCTCGCTATACACGTCATCGCAGATTATATTGACATGTAATAGTAGAGGAACGGAGCTACCGCGATTTCTGAGATTCTGACATATTATCCTGCTCGTCTTTGGCCACAAAATGTGATTTATTTTTATTACTTCTAAATAAAGGTTAATCCATAAAGGTTACCGATGGCAGCTTTAAGGGACAGTCTCTCCAACCACTTGCCCATCCTGTCTGTCCCAATAGATATACTTGATAACTCACCAGATTGATTGACAGACATGGATTCAGATGATATACAGTCATAAAGCCATGTGACTCTGTAGTAAACACCTGGGCCCTCATTTATCAACATTGCGTAGAAAAGGTTCTAAATTCTCTCTTACGAATACAATTTAGAATGTGCCTAAGTACAAAAAAATCGGTATTTATCAAACATGCGCACGCCGGTCGTACGCACACCAGTAAGTAATCAGCGTTGATAAATCCCACACGTTCTAAACCACCATGCTCGTGCACGTTCGAGGTCATTTGCATTCAGAAACGCCCCCAATTAACCATATATGGTAACAAAACATCCCTTTAAAAACCACGTGAAAATTGCTTTTTTCCTCACCGGAATTATGGCGAAGAGAACAAAGAAAAGAAACTTTTCTGCAACCGAAATTGAGGTGCTTGTTGCTGAAGTAGAAACCAACCAAAAGCTGTTGTTTAGTTCACTTAGTGCAGGTGTAACTAACAAAAGAAAAAATACTGCGTGGGAGATGGTAACGAGTGCAGTTAATTCTGTAGGATCTGAGGAGAGATCTTTGTCAGAAATTAAAAAAAAATGGTTTGATATTAAACTCAGTGCAAAGAAACGTGTCACTGCACATAAGCGTGATATTTGTTCAACTGGAGGAGGACAGAGCACAGCAGAACTCTCACCTTTAGACACACGCATTGCCAGCATCATTGGCGATACAGCTCTCTCTGGCATCATTGAACATGGAGACAGTGACTCTGTACCCACAGAACAACCTGGACCATCGAACATCCATATTGACGGTAAGAGAAACAAACCACTGTGTTTGCAAACCTTTATTTCGATGTGTAAGAGAAAATTATTGTAAGTGACAGACTAACCATGAAATAAATGTTATTTATGTTAAACCAAATTTGACATTAATGTGAAAATATATTTTCCTAAATAACTCAGAAACTTTGGCCAGTCCCGTGGTCGAGGAGCAGGGGCAGGGGCCGTCCATACCTCCTTCGGTGCGTCGGGAGCCAAGGGTCTTGACTGACGCGGTTCTACAAAATCAAGAGGACACGACCAAAGCAATAACTGAAATAAAGGACCAACTCACAAACATTTCCAATGTATTGATGGAAATAAATGCATCACTAAAACAAATTGCTTCCTGTGCAACCCAAATTGTTAATAAACCTTAGACTGTTAACTAATATTGTGATGTCAGTCATTTTGTCACCATGCTGAAAAATGTTTTTCTCTTATTTTTCTAAGCTCGGCTAATGGGCAGACTTACCTAAAATCTCTGTATGATCCCAGCTCTTGTCTGAATGGCAGCGGCATTAGGAGGTGGTAGAGGCTCTGCGTCAGGTATGGGGTCGTCTGGTCTTGGGGGTTCCTGCAGCGGGACGCCTTGTCTGATGGCCAGGTTGTGGAGCACACAGCAAGCCATGACGATGTGGCAGACTTTTTCAGGCCGATATTGCAGTGTTCCCCCCGTTCTAGACAGGCACAGCCTTCGACCTTTCAGCAGGCCTATTGCGCGCTCAACGGTGGATCTAGAGCGCGCATGGGCCCGGTTATAATTCTGCTCCTGTTGGGTCCTCGGGTTGGTTAAGGGAGTCATGAGCCATGGCTTCAGTGGATAACCCTGATCACCTACAGATGAGGTACGTTTTAATAACTTTAATTAAGCAATAGCATTTTAAACATGTTGCAACACTCACCAATGAGCCATCCATCTTCAACAGCTCCTCCCTGGAGACGAACACCCACAGAGCTGTTCTGCACAATGAAGGAGTCGTGCGTTCCTCCAGGCCACCGGGCAACAACGTTTAACGGCCAAATGCGCATCGCAGATTATCTGTACATTGATGGAATGAAACCCCTTTCTGTTGACATAATTAAATTTGTTGTGTGATGGTGCTTTTATTATGTGAGTGCAGTCTATTGCTCCTATTATATTCGGAAATCCAGCGATAGCGTGAAATCCCCGTTTGATCTCGGCTTGTTGTGGAGCCGTGTAAGGGAACTGGATGTAGTTCGGGCCCAGGGAAATTATGGCATCCAACACTGCTGGCATAATCTTGCTCATTGAGGGCTGGGAAATGCCCGATCTATCTCCAACCTCACGCTGGAACGTGCCGGTGGCCAAAAACCCCAGGGTGGACAGGACTTGGATATGCACAGGAATGGCTTTCGTGCGTTTCGTTTCTCGCTCCAACATAGGTCCCAAATCATGGCATAAATCCAGCAATATCTGTTTTGGGAAGCGGTACCTACTCAGAAGCCACTCTGTGCTCTCACCAAACAGATCAGCGCGCTCTCTGAAAACGCGCTCCCTGCGGAGCGCATGGTGTCCTAAATCTTCCAGTAATGCAAGATGAGCCATGTTACATTTTCAAATACCTGTCACAGATGTCTTTTATAGATTTTGACACCAATTAGGCTACATGTCTGTTTCTGATTATTAATAAAAGAAAATACAGAACACATGTGGATGTTGAGATTGTTTAATGCATGCCGGGACTGTTCACTCGCAATGCTTTCTATTTGCAGTTTCCCTATTCTACCACTGGATGCTGTGCGTAAGCATGGTCAGAGCTGTGCTTATATTTACACCCATTCCTAAGTACAAGTACAAGTTGATAAATTCCACACTTTGCGTAGAAATTATCGTACGCACTGTTGATAAATGAGGGCCCTGGACTGTAACTCTATTACAGCTGAGGATAATTCACCAAATCAAGTGCATGAAAAGAAGAACACAAACATAAATTCAGGGCATCTCACTGGTCTCATGGAGTCCAGACGCATTGCAGAGAAGGATTCTGACTTGAACCACTGTAGTTCACACCATCAATATTGAATATTACATGACAAGCGGCTGGCTGTTGCATCGCTGAGGGGGATGGGGTGGGGGGGGTGGAGGAGCATGGATGATCCTAGGGATAAGAGGGAGTGATCTCCCACTCAATCCCAGCCAGATAATGATGTGTCATGGGGGGCTAAGAGAGGAATCCACTGGCTCAACAGAAAACCAGGAGCTGAATTTTAAATGGCCGGACAGCCTAAAGGTCATCCTGCTGGTTGGTTAGTCCCCCACACAGAGAGAGAGAGAGAGAGAGAGAGAGGGGTGTGGGGTGGTGGGCAGAGAGAGAGAGGGGGGAGTGAAGGAGAAGGAGGTGATAATGACGATGAGGAAACAAAGTGATTAAAGTCTCAAGGAAACAGAGATTCGATGGTGTCTTGTTCCTGATTCAATGTATTATCCAATTGAAACAGGGTGAAGGGGCGGGACGTAACGCAGGGAGGGACTGCTCACATGTGGGCGGGTTGGAACATAATAAAAAAGGCAGTGAAGCACATTGCATGGCTAATCCCGAATCCAAATGTTTTGATTCTTGAGAATGAACAAGAGGGCAGACAGGCAGGCCAACCTCCTCCAACACAATTTTCCATCTTGCTGTGACACCTCATTCCTATCACTTGAAATTTAAGTTAGATTGATTTCTTGACCCTGCAAACATCCCCTTAAGATTTGGAATCGAGTCTTTATCCCTGTTAGTTTCAGAGTTGTGGCTAAAAAACGATAATCGTCTCATGGTGGAAACTCAAGATTGGCACCGAAATTTAATCAATTGTTCCTTTACCCCAAGGCCTTTCTGTCCACCAACTTTCATGGAAATCCATTCATAACTTTTTGAGATGATCTGCTGACAGACGTCTTTGGTGGAAGAAATAAATTCCAGCCACTGGGAAGCAAACAATGGTGTCTTAGGAAAAGGAAACAGGGTTTTTGGGGGTGAACACCCAAAAATGCACTGCGGTACATGTCTTGCTAAAATCTGCTTTTGTGCTTTTCCTGATGTTTCTGATCAGTTACATCTAGTAAAGATCATTATTCTCAATTTTCCAAGAAGTAAAAGTGAGATGATTTTGATGTAAATATATGAGAAAGCAAACGTTTTGTAAATTCTTTGGCATTTATTGTGAAATAGGTGTACGTTTTATGACATGGAGAATTAGCTGTCGAGGTGAAAAGGGTATTTTTCATTTTAATTGTGACTTTAAAGAGCTGTCGGACGGAGAGAATGAGAGGGACAGAGGGAGCGAGAGGGGGCAGAGCTTCTCTATCTGTCTCTATGCGAGTGTGTGTGTGTGTTCCTCACTGCTTTCCTCCAGCTGCTTGTTAGGCTCGTCCCCACAGTCGTCACTCACGCCGCCCTTCTACACTCAGAGCCGTGCAGTTTCTGAATGCTGACTCAGTCGGCCAAACTACATAGATCATCTGAGGCCCGACGAGACGTAGTTTGGCTTAGGATAGGCTTCTGTAATTGTGTTTTTCTGGAAAAAGCGTGATGGCACACTGTGTTGAAGTCGGAGCCACACCTGCGAACCAGCAAACCTCCACAGTATCTTTTACATCAGGACAAATTTTTACAGATGATTCTTGCTTGTTGGATTAGAAGACGTGATGGATAATGCAGCAATAACACCTTCAAAAACAAAGACCAAGCCTTATTCTTTATTCAAAATAAGCACTAGTTATAAATGTGCATTACTAGTTAACACATTTAACCCAAAACGCTTCTTTCCACGTTATTAACACCAGTTGGGTGCTGTTTTCTCTGCAAATATCCTAAGCATAAATAATGCTCAGCAACACTCCAATATAACTTCACATCTATTTTTTTTCAGTTTTAAAGGTTACCTGCATAAGAGTTTCTCAAAGTATATTTATGTCAAATTACATGACCAACAACACTCCACTCTATTACCCCTGCTGGCTGATCCCTACTGGCTCAATTATTTCCCTACACCCACTGCTTTTGATGCATAACTTTTCCAGTCTACCAGAGGGTTGTTTTTTTTTTTTTTTTGTAAGACTGTGTTGGAAATAGAGCCAGAGAACTCCAGTAATACAGCAAATGAAAGCACAAATAAGATCACAGACTACTGATTACAACACAGATAAAAGCCCTTTCTGCCTTTTCTTCTCAGCTCTTATTTCTTCACCTTGTGCGTCTTTTTCATTCATGATCATTCTGCGGTCACAGGCATATTGTTACATCTATTATAACGGTTGCTGCTGGCTCATTACTCATTGCTTCTAATGTTGATGACCTAAGGATTTAAAGCTGTACTAGACAAGATTTTGCAGGTATAAATACATCTGTTTTATCAGCCTACATCACAAAGTAGGGCTGCAATCGGAGTTCAAATATGTGCAGCTAAAATGGCTAAAATGTGAATGTAAATGTAAACAGTAGCAGTCTCTTTTAGTGAGATATTCATGGATGGAATAAATTCTCCATGGAGCTTCTTTAAATGAGGAAAGCTGTTGAATTGACGACATCTGAACCTCGTTATCTGACAGACAATGTATGTTGATCTGGTCGCTGCTCCCATCGCATGAAATCCCAGCAATGGATCAACCAATTTATAAGGCTTCAGCAAACAAGCGTGGTTACAGTGGGTGTGTGGACGGACAGCATGTAAATAGGATTTTAACAAACAAGCTACATGGATAAGCAGAAAAAAAAACATCAAGCTGCCGAAGATGGGAGGCGCACACACACACACACACAGACACACACACACACACACACACACACACTCAGCGGTCAGTGTGCAGAACCTGTTTGTCAGATAGCTGACAGCTCTCTGTCTTTCTATGATAAATTATTTACTTGTGTAGTGTGGTGTGTGTGTGTGTGTATTTGTATGTGCATTTGTGTTTGCATGCATATATAAAAAAGTATGTGCATGTCTATTTGCTGTATGTGCGTGTGTGTTGTGTGACCGTATGTGCATGTGTTTGTGTACGTGTGTGTGTGTTTGTTTGTATGAAGATTTATGTGTGTGTGTGTGTGTGTGTGAATGTTTGTACAGTATGTGTGTGTGAAAGTGTGTATATGTGTACATGTTTGTCTATATATAGTATGTGTGTGCTTGTGTTTGCACAGCATGCATGTGTATGTGTGTGTGTGTGTGTGTGTGTGTGTGTATGTATGCGTTTGCCTGTGTCACCCAGCTCATGTATAATGGAGCCGTGGAAACCGCACTCATGTAGGATTAGCCACTTGTAATTGACCAAAACTGGCAATTTCACTTATCCCTTTAGTCTGCTATACTGCCATTATTTGCATGTCCAAAAAAAAAAATGGGCTAGACCCCACATGGTACGCTGCGAAAAATGTTAAAAGCCTGTTGTAGCACACTGAACCAGACAAATGGGATTTGTATGGCTGGGAGTGGTTCTTACAGAATAACGTCCCCGCAACTGATCTGTAACACCAGCACACAGAATGTATTAAACACTTTTTGTCTGTTATAATTAATGTTTGTTTTTCCATCATTATTCAAAGAGACAAAAAGGAGGGAAAACCTACCAGCAACTTATCAGACATAAGAGAAAACAGAAGAAAAGAACACAATAATAGACAAGAGGGCAACACGTTTTGTGTATATTTACGTGTGCATATCCCTTTCTGGATATTTTTCTTGTTATGTGCTAATGTGGATGTGTCTCTGCATGTTTATTAGTTTGTATGTGTGTGTGTGTGTGCTCATTATCCCGTTCACACCCACATACTGAATGTGTACATTTTTGTCTTTGTGTGCATATGAGCCAACTTTGCCTATACATTTCCAAAGCCGCACTACACCAAACAGCACATGCGATAGGTGCCACGCCACCGTGCGCCCCAAACATTTCCCCAACCTGCAACTGATCTCTTCCAAAAAGCGGTTCTTCCACACACACACACACGCCCACCCGCCCTGTGCCTGGCTCTCTGACTACAACAACAGCACCAATCAGGCTCTGGTTTATCTAACGAAGCATTCATTAGCTTTAGTGTTGTTTGAGTGGGCTTCGAACCAAGCGCCCTCATGCCGCTTCCAGCAGTTTCCAGCCACAAGGGAGGAGCCCCGGTTTTTGCCTGCTCTGCCCCGGTGTTCATGCTCATGGTCTGTCATCGGCTCCTGGGCTCTGTTTGGAGTGCAAAATTATCTGAGGCGCCTTCTGGCAAACGCCCGCGGCACTTTAGCCCTGCTAGGCCGTGTTTGTATGCAAGTGCTCGTGTGTATGTGTGTGTGTGTGTGTGGAATGTGTGTCCATGCCCGTGTGTGTGTGTGTGTGTCTCCGTGTAGCTGTTTCCTGTTCTCGTCAGGAGGTTGACTGTCCAGGTCTCATTATCTGCAAATACTGACAGAGGAGACTGAGACTACAGGCACCTCTATTGAGACGATTAGCAGTTTAATAGTGAATACACAAACACGCACACACACACACACACACACACTCGCACAATCTTTGCATTCAGCATTCCAAATGTCTGGTGAAAACAGACAGGCCAGACACTTGACCTTTTTCACCAGACAGCCCTGACCCCAAAGGCTCCATCTTTGCTGATGTTGCCCTGCTTGTGTGTGTGTGTGTGTGTGTGTGTGTGCGTGCGTGCGTGTGTCTGAGTCTGCCTCTCTCTGTCACTGTGAGTGTGTGTGTCATGCCAAATGCGCTCGTGTAAGAACGTGAGAAGATGAGGTGAAAGAGAGAGAGAGAGGGAGAGAGAGAGAGAGAGAGAGAGGGGAAAAGAAAAACAAATCCTCCCCGCCTCGCCCTCAGAGCTCGCCGGGCCTTGTGATTAAAATAACACAAGAGGAGACAAACGCACTATTTGTATTTAGCTCCCGCACAGCACCAGCCCTATGCCCCCTCTGGCTGCTATAATCTATTATAGGATCAAGACTATCAGCCCATCAATGGAAACCGCTTTGTTTGCTACGTTTAGTGTCAGTAGCATTCAAGCTAACTCATCCTTGTTCTCCCTCTATTATAAGATATCTGCATTCACAGCGAAAGTAAAACATTGAATTAAACCGTGTGCGGAAAAAGCGGCGGTCCCATCTTCTTTAACCAGCGGACCCCTGAAAGCTATCGCGCTTACACAAAGGAGGGGGTTATAATTGCCAGAGCCGGGCTAAACCATGCAATTAGCTTCAAATGACAAGACAGTCGGCAAGCTGAAATTAGCCAGTTTCCAGAGCTTTCTCCTGGAGAGAGCGTGGCGTGTCTCCAAACCTTTCACAGATGGGGAAGAAAAGAAAAGGAGGCCTAAAAGAGACGGGCGAAAAAAAAGGAAGGGATAAAAAGAGGCCCTGCTAAAGTGTTTTACATGAAGTGTAATTAAAATCGGGTGACATATCCAGTGGAAGGATGACAATGGAAGTGGATATGAAGCAGGGGGAAACAATAGCGCACATGTGTCAGACGAGTGCTCACCCTATATTTTTCTATCTGCGGTGGTGGATGTGGGTCATTTAGATTTTGGCTCCGTGCCCGTTCCTGTTTTGGTTCCAGTTTTGTTTCAGGCGCAGGTTTCTGTTTTAAAAAATGGTCTTATTTGCGTCCTTTATTGTGATGGAAAGCTTTATTTCCAAATATTGTCCCTATAGGCTACTTATCAATTTATAATTTATGTACAACAAGATCTCACGTGCGGGGAACATGAACTCAGAAACGCTGATTTATGCGCTGTAGACACGTATTATGTGAAAATAACTTTTCCCATTATTTTAGTGCCAGCACAAATTGAATCTGAATTTAATCTTCTATTCTAGTCTAGAGTCCCCCGGATGAGTGCCTCTGAGTTGAAACTGAATTTGAAAACTGAATTTGAAAACTGAATTCCAAACTGCATTTGGAACTCCACCGAAATTGAAATAATACTCACAAGTTGAAAGCAATACGAGTTAAATTCAATTTCAAACCATTAGATTCAATTTCAGTCTGTGAAATACAATTTCAAATGTAGCATACATTAAAAACTATTAAATTCAGATTCATTTTGTGCTGGCACTAAAATAACTCCATACTTTCTCCGCTACAAATTGAATTACGTTCCAAAGGTTGACTAACGGTTAAGTTTAGGCAACTAAAACAACGGTTTGGGAAAGGCTTTAGGTTCATGGTTAAATAAGGAAAACGTAAGAAAAATGAAAATGAGACTTATGGTAGAAGTGTCCTCACGTTTCTGTGAGATCAGTTTGTTGATCTAGCAGTGGTGGGGATTTACTTGATGCGGTGGCCCATCACTGATGAAGGCACAGTGTGGATACTATAGCAGACACAAGGACCAGATGCCCGTCATGCATTTATGGCTCGTAGAGGGATTTTGGGTGTTGATTCCTTTCAGCCAACTGTCTCCCCGTGCCTCAGCTCACCCGCGATTAAAAATTAAATGCACAGTTCAGCTGCTTCCTAACTGCGGCACCATAAACCCCCGGTTTAAATGTGCAAGCAAACACACAGATAAACCTTCATCTGTGTTGCCTTCAGCAGGTTTTCTGCTGTAAAGGCAGGGAACACCTGCCTGCCTGTGATTGAAAATGGCACATAAGGTTATCAACGGCTATTGGAGGAGCAGCCAATTATAACAGTAAGAGTAGTTCCCTTAGCAACTTCTTCACTTTCTTGTGAGTGAGTAACCTTGGTGCTGGCAATCAAGTCTCTCTCTCGCTCTCTCTCTCTCTCTCTCTCTCTCTCTCTCTCTCTCTTTCTCTCTCTCAAAATCAAATCAAAATCAAATCAAATATCTCTCTCTCTCTCTCTAGCTAACTAGATGAATACTAGTGGGCTGAAAATCTTAGCACCAAGTTATCATTGAGTAATTGGTATTGATCTACAACCCTAGATAGATAGGGTATATTATATCTGATATATTGTGGTCAATTTGTGCTATGAGACAGTATACATTTGACTTATTGCATTAAGCCTAAAGGTTGTATTCATCATTTCCCTTGTAGACCAGGTTGATTGCAACAAAATTATCTAAACTGAAGTATTCTGACTTTATGCAGAAATAAAAAAAATAGATGAGAAAATGGTGTATTAGGTCTAAATTCATATGTGAGTCTGTCCTCTGCCTTTATACAGATTTGTGTTTGAAAAAATATGGCCGCAATTTGGACTATGGGCCATCCTTGTTAAAATGACAGAGAGAAATGGGCCTTTGTAACTTGGAGGAGTCTGTTTCAGTCAGATGGAGCGGTTTGCCTGTGTGTTAGCAAGCGTAACCACACAGGAGTCCAACATGCACATCTGCCTTTTAGCAAAAATCCCTCCATAATTACATCCAAAAGCTCCAAAGGTGAAACAAAACAATTCAGAGAACCTCTATTCCCCCTCAGGCATGCTCATTGAGGCATGGCCTACTCATTTTTAAATAATACCTGCTCTTCCCGATTCCATTTTATTTCTCATTTCTCACATTCGACAATCTGGCGAGCTGAGGTGTCTGAAAAATGTACAATTACCTGTCCGGTGTCTGCTATGGCCTTGAGATCTCCTATTAGGGCCAGACTGGAAAGGCTTGGCTCGCTTGAATAAGCCCAGTGAGGTGGTCATTACACAGCCCCTCTCTGCAGCTATTATTGCATTAGCTAAACTGACCATTAAATGAGCACCCAGCTCTCCCCATCTGGATACACACTTCCAAGGAGCTGGCACTAAGCTAGAATTATGATTCTCGGCACATATGCTCAGTACGTTTTTTCTGCTTTACCAATCCAAATCTGCAATTCGTTCTCAAACTTTCAGCTCACTGCCTAAACAAAATACTGTACAATTCTGGAGCGGGCATGAAGCCAGAGGTACGGTCCCGTGAAAAGACACTCAATTGGTGTTTCTCTGCTTCGCCAATGAAAATTCCCTCATTCTCAAACATTTGGCCCACAGCCTAAAGAAAATACTGCACGATTTTAATGGCTTCAAAGCTGTTAAAAAGCTCATTGCGTTTCTCTGCTTCAGCAATGAAAAATTGTCGCCCGTTCTCAAATACTGGATGGCAGATGATAGAATTAATACTTCAGTTATTCAGGAAAGTAATTCAGAGACTGTCTGAACCGCACATGTTGTTTCTTTCTCACTGGTAGCCCATTAAGTTCTTATTGTTATTGATTAGCCTATTCGCCTTGTGCTCCAGGTCTGAAGGATTCTCTGATTAGCCATGTAAAACAAGTAGTACAGACTGACCTCAAGTCCTTTGAATGCAGCAGCCGAATGGGGGGTGGGGGGGGAGTGAACGATCATCCGGTAAGGCATTAGCGTTCTCCCGGACTCACCATTGGGCCTGTGGAGGGAAAGAGAAGAGGAAAAGCGGAGGTTTTTAGGCTTCAACACACAGCAATGCACTGTGGGATAGGCCTTAAAGCTTTGTTGTCAATGTGGACTGTTTTAATGAATAATGGATGACGGCGAGACAGAGAGAAATGGAAGAGGAGTTTATTGAGATGAGAGGGAGAAGAGAGGAGCAGAGAGAAGAGAGTAAACAGACAATAGAGGACGAGAGTTTCCTTGAGGTTATTCGGCTGCCGCTGTTCCACCTGCCAGAGGATATTTTTAGATTTGCCAGAACCAATGGCGATTTTGCACTGATAATTAGCGTGCCATTAGATATGAGCAATTATCCATGCTTCCCCCCCGTCTCTAATGATGAAGATGAGGGAGTAAATGAGCGATTACCATTGGAGCAATTTGCCATTAGACTTCTCGCCGTCGTTATACCTCACGGATGTCCAGGGAGGAGAGAAATGGGATTCGTTCGAGAGCGTATGCATGTGTGTGAGTGCTGTGTTGAGTCCATTGTCTACCGACTCATCCTCCTCCCCGGGGGACAGAGACTGTATCATGGATCCATATCTGGTGCCCCTCAGCAGGGGATGAGACGGAGGTAATCCCCGCTGTCAGGCCTCCATGCTGGGAGGGACTCTCAACTCGAGTCCCCTGCCTGAGGCCCGAGAGCCTCGGCTAAGACTACTTGAGCTCCGAACTGCTGTTCTCCGCCAACGAACACCTGAGCAACAAAAAAAAAATAAAAAAAACATTTGCCTCAGCAGTTAGCCGAGAGGACAGTTTAGACAAATCCGCAGCTAGATTGAAAGGAACGCAGTCATCTTTATTTACTGGTTGTTTTAACAGCGTTTTTTTTTTTTATTTGGCTGTTTTTCATTCTATCCCCGCTGATTCCCTGGGGGTTTCTCTCAATGTGGCAGTTAGTATTTGTCATGGGCAGCCAACTGGCGTTCACCGTATGTGTCCGCAAGGCTGAGGCAAGCCACGCTGTAGTAGTAGTGTGTTAGATGCCATTAAACAGTGCATTTGGAAGCCGGGCCAAAGCATTATCCCTCTTTAATACAGTCCAAAAGGAAGGACCAAGTTCATGTGATTACAGGATCAATATTATATACTGTACGCACCGTTTCACCGGGGAAATACATAACACGCTTTTATAACTTTGCTAAAAACCCAGAGCATATGTCTCTGCGAAAGAGCCAGGGCCAAAATATAATTAACACTACTGTTTTAGCACCGGCTGCATTGATCAACTGTAATCTAATGAAGCAAACAACAGGGCTTCACAGGAAAAAAAAGCCAGTTAGGTTTAGATCACAGGGGTTTTTGGCCTACACTGGCAGCGGTTGTTAGTATAACATATGCCAGCTGGTGGATGCATTTATCCAAAGTGCCTTACAGTAACACGGGCGTATTAATTTCTATCTTGGGTGGCCCAAGTGGGAATCAAACCCTTCACCCTGGCAGCGTTGGTGCCATGCTTGACCGACTGAGCTATACAAACCAGTGTAATAGGGCTATGATGACTAACATTTGGCAATGAAGCCCAATCATTTAAATTACAATATATAATAATGCAATACTTTATTGAGCTCCGAGGAGAAATTCTCTGTTTGCTTGCTCTTTTTGCTGCTTGGTGGCGATGCAGCAGGGGCTCAGAGGCTTGAACCCGGGTCCCGAAAAAGAGCACAAATGGTTAAATAAAGCTGTGAAAATCCTCAGAGTTACAGAAATCAATTGTATGATTTACAGCTGTGTCCACCTATTTGCACACAAGTAATCTGATGTGAATGGTTAGTAGATTTATCCATCAGTACATTTTATCCATTGTCTAATGCCATTTGAGTTCTATAAATACATTACAGTCCATGTCAATGTATATACCCAAGGTAAATAACCAAGGACAAGGTAAATATTTCAGAGATACAGTATAATTTACATATAAGTCCTTTTAGGAAAATATGGAGCCAAAGAATCAATAAACCATGACCGACCCCGGGGCGGTGTCATGCGGTAATCATCTTGTCTAATTGTGTGTTGCTCATATCAAATTTTCCTGATTTCCCGTTATCACATTTGAGTCAATAACATGGAGGATGTGACCTTCAGCAGAGCCCGGGGGGGGGGGGGGGTGTTGTATATCCACCGGTTTGGTTCGTCCATCCGCTATCAAAATGTTTCCTCTATCTGTCTGCTCGGCCGTCTGTCTCGCTGACCGAGACACCTGTCTGCGATCAGAAGCGGCACATCTCCTTTGGCAGGCCCGCGCGCTCTGATCGCCGTCCAAACCGTATATGTGACAGATTGGTTCGGACGCGTTGCCAGTACCGGCGCGGCCCCTCGTCTCGATCCGCGACGCCACCGGCCAACTGTTCTCCCCGCAAAAAAAACAGATGAGGCACGCGCACACACACACACACACACACACACTGCCAGTCAAAGCTTTTCGCCCCGCCGCCTCTGTGTTTTTTTTTCCCCGACACCCTGAAGACGAAACGCCCGTCCGCACACACGTTCATTCCACAAGAGGTCCTAAGAGGTACGCAACAGAGCGGGCGCCTGCTATCATGAAGGTTTCGTTCCGATTTATGGAAAGGCTGTTTTGGATATTGAAATATCCTTGTGGCTTGGTTGTGCTGTGGAGGTTTAATATGCCCACACATACACACACACACATACACATACACACACGCAGAATCTATTAAGAAAATCGCTTTGTAAGTTCCTTCACATTTCATGGTGCATGACTTCAAATAGTGCTCAGAGGGAAAATGGAATGCTCTATAGCCATGTTGAGAACAAAATCTTATCACAAATTCATCACTAAATATTATAATTTGGACAATCCCATCATCAAAAAATGAAGTAATTTGCAAGCAAAGCAATTACGACAGCTAACATCAATCATTACCCATAATGACTTTTATTTTCATGCCAACAATCATTCTGTACGAGTGGGAGTCACATTTCTTGCATTGTGAATGCCAAGTTTGGATTGAAATACATGGATCAAAGCGGAAAAAAGACAACATATCCTGCTTGTTAACAATTTTAAACTGTACTCGGCGAAATTAGAAGGACATTGCTAATAAAACACAAGTATATGGGCAGAAATATGTGTCACTACAAACTGAAATTGAATTATTTATATTTGAATTTGAATTGTTGAATAATTGCATTAAAAAACTGAATATGAATCACATAATTTGAATTTGTATTGTTTAACTTGAATAATTACATTGAAAAACTGAAAGTTGAGCAATTCAAATTCAAATATAAATAATTCAATTTCAGTTTCTAGTGACATATTTCTGCCCATACAAGTAGCCCACTAACACCTAATTAATTGCTATTCAAAGGGAAAGGAGCAAAATAAACACTGATCACAGGCACAAGTGAGCGCCAAAGACATAAACCCAGCAGACTTCACTCTCCGTTCCACTCACAACCTTGAATGCAGCTCTTGTTCATTCAAGGTGTGTGACGGAGCGAATGCTCATTAAAACAGACAACCCTTATTAAGTCTTCTGACCCCTGGGTGTCTCCCCGCAGAAGCAGCACTGATGAGCTCCCAGCTTGCCTACCACATCAAACATATATTGAATGAAAGTCTTTGATGCGGGTCAGAGTTGGGTAACCATCTGGTTAGAGGGCAGGGTAATATGCTGTTGTTGTCTGCGTCGATCAACACACCTTAGGGAATGGCTGTCCTTTCACGCCAAATACCTGCCACTTGGTGTCGACGCGGCTGCTCTGCGGCAAAGTTGCGGCAGCCATTTTGTGTCATTTCTAGTAAACATCTGAGGGCAGCGGGGGATTGGGGAGGCCATGCTTGAACCGGAGTGACCCAGGTTCAAGTCTCGGCCGTGCTGACGTGCTCACGTGTTGCGTCGACAACTTCAGACGTTGCTCTCTACCATCAATTTGTTGTTTTTGTCTAAACAGCATTGTTAAGCTGAAATGAAAAGAAATGTTCAGGAATAATGTTAAATAGGCCTAGGTATATGTTTTGCAACATTGCAAAGTTTATATACAGTGCTAATGGATATATTATAAATACTCAAAAAAAATAAAAACACTAGGAGGCAACTTGAAGGCAAAAGGAAAAACACAAGCATAGTGGGGCTGCAACTAAGCATTATTTTCATTGTTGATTAATCTGTCAATTATTTTCTCGATTAATCGATTAGTTGTTTGGTCTATAAAATGTCAGAAAATGGTGAAAAATGTTGATCAGTGTTTCCCAAAGCCCAAGATGACGTCCTCAAATGTCTTGTTTTGTCCACAACCCAAAGATATTCAGTTTACTGTCATAGAGGAGTAAAGAAACCAGAAAATATTCACATTTAAGAAGCTGGAATCAGAGAATTTTGACTTATTTTTCTTAAAATATTACTCAAACCAATTAATCGATTATCAAAATAGTTGGCGATTAATTTAATAGTTGACCACTAATCGATTAATCGTTGCGGCACTAAAGCATAGGCTGTATTACAAACCGCTAATATTAGCGCCATGTAATATAACCTTCTTAAAGTTATTGTTAATTGTTTTTTTGTGTCTAGTTTTTTTTTTGTACTGGGTTGCTGATATTTTCCACATACATCAATATTAATGTCACAATACGCTATGAACTGTGGGTACTGTGGATAAGTCTGCATAAAGGGCTCATAAAGTCCACCAGAGAGCCTCACACGCTTTCCGATTTAACCGAGGGACGGCCCTGAATCCTCGCAGACTTATCGCGAACGCGCCTCAAAGTCCGTGACTCAGTGAGTGCGGACATTGGGATTGGGCCATTGATTCCCTACCAGCTCCAGGAGTGCTGTTCTGTGTCTGAGCCTGACTTCTGACCTCTCTATTACTCACCTAGGGACATAAAATAGCACTTGTGAAAGCAGTGAAGATGAATGAATCTCTCTCTCTTGTTCCTGCTGTCTCTTCTGAAGGTGGTAAACTGGCAAGTTCTACAGAGCAACATCTTTTCGAAATTTGCTCAAGGCGAGCAAGGTTAGAGGAAGGAATGGGAGGTTCTAGTTTTGTTGATCACAAAAGTTAAAGTGTTCGGGTTCACATGAAGGTCTCAAAGAGAACATGAGGGATCAAGGGGAAGGTGAGTGTTTAGGGACTCTATCATGAAAAGGAGGTGAGAAATTACCGCAAGGCTAATCTTTCATTCTCAAAGACAACTGAGGAAAGACACACCTTGAAAGAGAGAGAGACAGAAAGTGTGTGTGTGTGTGTGTGGCACGTTCGTGTGCATGCACAATAGGTATACTGTTTTGTACAGTCCCATATAGAGCGCAAACCCAGCTCATCTTTCATTAAAATGTTAAAATGAACCATAAAATAAGAATCACGGTCCTAAGTCGTGGAGTAGGTGTGTTTTCTGTTTGAAGGTGACCTGAGTTGGTCATTCACATTGTTCATGCATGGATGATGCGCCTATGGAAGAAGGTGCTGTGTACCTGTTATATGTGACCTGACCAGTGACTTTCACACAGCAGAAAGGTACAGAGTACAGAAAGAGAAAGAGCGCTTTAACCAGAGGAGAAAAAGGTGCTGTCCCTATACTTAATTTCTCTAAGGTGACAGAGACAGACAGAGAAGTGAATAAAGGGCTTTCAGGTGACCTAACACTCCCTCTGGCAGCCATATTGGAGGTCCTCAGCTTTTGGAAAACAGTGGGTTTGAAGAGCTGATGTACAATTTGGCCGTCTCAACAGAATTCAATAGATATGTTTCATTTATGTGCACTTTTTAACTGGGAACTGATCATTTAACCACTGATAAATCTGATCCGTTTTGTGTTTAGATGTTAGTTTGCTCAGCATCTGGTCAGCTAACCAACAATGTCTTGTTGTGAAAACATCAGATTTGCACAGTAGCTCACGTATCTAGTAGACGCCGGTAGTCGTATGCTTTGTTCAGTTAGCTGGGTAGTTGGCTAACAATGCGAAATGCTGACTCTTCTCAAGCTGCAACCATAGTGCTTTGAAGTAGAGACTGTAGGTCCTGAAGTATGGCTGTGAGTCCATTCCAAAAAGAATCGATTCTTCAGTTCTTCAATTTGGGAATCGAGAATCGACTCCACAGCTTTGGAGTCGATTCCACACAGTACAGAAAATGTAGATTCCCCGCACGCGCATGTACACTCACCGAGCACTTTATTAGGAACACCTGTACACCTGCTTATTCATGCAATTATCCATTCAGCCAATCATGTGGCAGCAGTGCAATGCATAAGATCATGCAGATACAGGTCAGCAGCTTGACATTTTACTTCTACTTAAGTAAAATGTCAAGCTGCTGACCTGTATCTGAGTAAAAGTTACTTAGTTACTTTTTTTTTGGGGGGGGGGGGTTATATCATCTCTCCCATGCAATAAAAAAGTACAAAAACATATATCAAGCTCAAACTAGGTTCTTTTTTTTTTTTATTAAAGAACACTTTATATATATAGAAGCTTTATATATTGGTTTGAAGCTAACTAGCCAGAGCTGCAGGTATCCAGTATGAAGAACAGCATGTATTGTGCTGAGAAAGGACTCTACCGATCGACAACATCATTGATAAGTAGGAAATAGGGCCAGGGGTCCAAAATTCTGAACTGACCCTTTAAGATAATCTAATCAATGTTAATCATAGTGGACTGCTTGGTGATGGGTAGTGTGATACAGTATCGAAATTGATCTGTAATTTACAATTAACATTCTCAAATATTTCTGAAATCGTTGTGAGAAATCTGACATATCTACGTTTTAGCATTAATTTAGACAACATAATGTGTATCACGATTGATTACATAAAAAAATCCCACAATACGGTAATACAGACCGAAAATAAATGGTATATATCGGTATATTGCCCTGTCCAGATTACAGTTCCTCTTTTCAGTTTTCACTTTCCTCTTACAGTTTTCTCTTTATTTAATCTTTAGACCATTACTCTATGAACTTGCTGTTTAGTTTGAGCAGGAGCTGGTTTTCAAAATTAGTAGAGTTCATCCTAGCTCGCTTTGCAGTGAACAGCAGTCCAGCACAGCTGAAGAGGCGCTCACAGGCGGCAGAGGCAGGCAGGCCAGTGTTGAGTTTGAGAGACAGCTTTTTGATGTAAGGAAATGAGTTCAGTAGATCCATCTTGTCTGAGACACAGGCAAGGTACCCATCCAGCTCCCCTGTACCTTGTGACTTTCTGGGCTTCAGTGACGAGAAGAAATCCTCTTCATCTGATGAGTGTTGGCCGACTTGCTCCATCTCATCCTCTGTCATACACACACAACACATATAGTATATCTGACATTTAGGCTTTAATTTATGTGGCAACATAATTCATCATAATGTTGACATTACAATAACCAAAACGCTTTCCATACTTATGTAGACAGGCTCATTATATTGTTGCATGTATGATATTGTACTGTTGTACTGTACTATTGTACTGTAAAGCCGACATTCACGTGAGCGGTTGGCAGTGATTATTTACTATTGGGCCCCAAGTAGGCCTAATAATGCTGGTTGAAGACTGAGAGAATAAGGAGGAGGAGTAAAAAGCCCACAAGAAAATGTGGTGTCAACAGGCGCATATATAATGCACCGTGCCATGGACTGACAGCGCAGGCAGTTGATCAGTTGTCTTTCCTATCTCTGTGTCTGTCAAGCAAAGTTTACTACCAAGTTAGCTAGCTAGCTAGCAAAACTAGCGCGCTAACATTATACAGCCAGGGTAGTGGTGATGCAAACCATTAACGACATGCTGCCACCATGGATAGATTGCTATTGTTAGCTAAGCTAGCATTGCTAACATTAATGTTACCATAGATAAATTGGAGTATTAATAATAGCTAACTAGTTATTTAACTTAGCGTGACGTTATCTTACCTGTACATGCTTGCGCAGGTTTGATGCAGAGTTTTTGTAAGCCGATAACCGCACCTCTCTGGGCGAACAAAGCTTACACTGCATGACAAGGCTGTTGCCGTTCTTGCACTTGAAGTCGAAGAAGTTCCTTAAATACGGCCAGGGATTCACCTCATTTTCTTCAAGTTCATCCTCAGCTTCAACCAAATCCGATGGGGTTTCAGTTGGACTTAGGTCTGCAGAAGTGTTTTCTAACTCATCCGTCTCCGTCTCCTTTACGATTAAGCGCCAACGTATTCTCGCTGCTGTCTGACTGACCGTCGTTCAACTTCTGGCGCTGCGGTTATTAGCCAGGGCCAACAGACTGGACAGTTTCTGGCGCGCATAGAAAACTTGGGGAAACTTTGTATTTCTTTTACTCTGTAACGGAAGCGATTTAAAATGTAGCAAAGTACATTACTTCAAACAAAATATACTTAAGTAAAAGTAAAATTACTGAGTACACACCTACAGTACACAAAAAAGCTACTCAATTACAGTAACAAGAGTAATTGTAATTCGTTACTTTCCACCTCTGGTTAATGTTCACATCAAACATCAGAATGGGGAACAAATAATATCTCAGTGACTTTGACCGTGGCATGGTTGTTGGTGCCAGACGGGCTGCTTTGAGTACTTCTGAAACTGCTGATCTCCTGGGATTTTCACGCACAACAGTCTCTAGAGTTCACACCGAATGGTGTGAAAAACAAAAAAACATCCAGTGAGCGGTTCTACGGACGTTAACAGTACAGTTTCCTTTGGTAGCCTACATTTGGAAACAAATCTACCATATCAGATTATTCACTTTTACTTGTGATGTTATATATTTTTCAGGTATCTCTCTTTTCTTACCCGGTTGTTATATATTTAGGCATTAAATGCATACAGTCAAATAATGGACTCCCATGATGGCACCAGCCATGGCTGCCAGCAGATTTGTGACCCGACTGCAAAGCCTCTATGAAGCGTAAAAGGGCAATATGAAGGTAACTATGAATAGGAATATGTGTGTGTGTGCGTGTGCGTGTGTGTGTGTAGGTGGTGGGATGGGGGTACTGTAAAAGTCATCGCAGCCTTGCTTAAAAACTGCTTTAGAAGGGGAAATCACCCGGGGTGCATGGGTAATTACAGGCAATGTATTATGGGATATGTACTTCAGTGAGGGTGAAGCATGAGTCAGAACTTAGTCTCCTGTCCTGCTGCTCAGCATCTCTCTCTCACCCCTTCAACGTGGAATGGTAAATGACAAGCACACACACACACACACACACACACACACACACTCAAAGGCATACAGAAAGTCACGGTCCGCCCTCATACAAATACACACACTCCCAAAGCGCGCACACACACACACACCTCTTTCCCAGCTAACCGCCAAACTCCCCTGACACGTCTGTTTCTGATTCCGCCTTAAAATACTTATACTCACCCTCTTCACTCCCCCTCCCCCTCCTCCCTCGGCCATCCCTCCCTTCTTCCCTCGCTTATCTGGACGGGGAGATGGCGGCCGGCGCTGTTAGCCAAACAAACCCCGGCGGGGGCGTGTAATGGGCCCCCCGTCACTCCGACACTCCACTTGAGAAGGTGTCTCTTAAGCGTCCCGGCAGACGAAGAAGAGGTCTGCTTTACATTTCCACTTATTTATTTATGATCCGCAAAGCAGAGGAGGAGGAGAGGTCCCGGGACGGCTCTCGCTAGGAGTGGCGCGGGTCCAGTTCCTCTGAAGGTCCCTAAGAGCCGACGCGGCATATAGAGCACATACAGGTTGTCGGCGGGATATGAGCCCGAAGGTGTCACCTTGCTTTTCCACTTTATGACGCCCATTTCATGTGTCACAAATCAACGGCTGGCAGTGACCATGAAAGAGATAAGTGTATTGACCGAAACCCAATTATTTATGAGCAGGGTCCATTTGCGTTCCCCATAGAGTCTCCCTTCATTTCCCCTTCAACTTCTGCATATATGATGCGGAAGCTCATGCTTTTCCTTATCGTGGTGAGCATGAGGCGAGTATTTATACCCAGGACCATGAACACTCATAGTCAGAAGTTTGGACACGTATTTTTCATTATTGTTACTATTTTTCACATTTTAGAATAACAGTAAAGATGTAAAAACTATGAAATAACACAAATGGAATTATGCAGTGACCAAAAAAGTGTGAAACAAATCAAAACTATCTTATATTTTAGATTATTTAAAGTAGCCACCCTTTGCCTTGATGGAAAGGCAAAGGCTTTGGAGAGGATCAACTTCACTATTTATATTTGTCTAAGAAACACATTTCAAGCGTTTAAGCAGAAGCCTTTAGATCAAAATGGCTTTAAGAGAATGAAGAACATAGAACATTCAATCAGGTGTGTCCAAACTTTGGACTAGTAGTGCATATTTACAAAGATGATAAGCAGAGTTTCATTCTAAAATGAGATACAAATCACCTGAAAATGTGACACCTACTCACACCTCTTACAAAATGATTGCTGAGGATAAATATTAACTTAATAGCTATTTTAAGGCCATTGCCTATCAGTATTAAACTGTCTATACTTTTGAACTGTTAAACTCTGAATTACAACATTCTGTAAAAATGGACTGGATAGCATTTTACAGCGACATTTATATGTTCTACATTCACTATAATGAGGGAAAATGAAGACTGATCCACAGTATATTGCTGTGATATCGCTGCTAAGCCATCTTGTGCTGTTGCCCTTATGCAAGGTTTTCCTTAATCAAGCTGAATATGTACAGTCAAGTGATGTGCACCGGTGCAGAATGATTAAATTTCACGATCAATGGATTACCTGAGCACACAGATGTGTGAGATTACCTGTAAATGTCACACACACACACACACACACACACACACACACACACACACACACACACACACACACCCACACACACACACAAAATGCACAAATGCACTTTGTCTCTTTCTCAAACACACACACATTGTACTGTATAGTCTCTCACACTCACACTCTCTTTCACACACCCTCATTGTTCTGTATTCTCTCTCTCTCTCTCACACACACACACACACAGAATTTAATTCCTCTGATTACTGATTTACACAACCAAAGACACAACAGCACAGGTGGCCCGCCCCAGGCTCTTTCTCCTTCTCCTCCCACCCAACCGGAGAGCGAATAATGGGGAGGCAGAAAACAAGGGATGAACGTGCTAACGTGTGAAAACATAATGGAAGTCAGCCTGAAGGTAAAGACCGGGGATTACAAAGCGAATCCAGGCCCGGCAACCAGCTGGAACACTTTTAGTTTTGCGTACACACACTTGATACGGTACCATATTGTGGTTTATGTTCCCATCCTGTACTGCTCAGAGCAACGTGGGAAATGTGAAGGAGGGAGGGGAAGGAGAAGTCTCCAAACAGGCTTGAAGGAGCTGAAGGAAGGGAAAGTGCAAATGGGGTGATGAGGATGATGATAGTGATGATGATGATGATCAAAATGCTGTGTAACAATACTATTATACTATAAATAATGGGAACACTGCTTTTCCATAAAGTATAAAAGAGCTGTTTTTAATCTGATTATCTATGCTGTTTTGTGACTTTAAATTCATGTGCAACTTTTAGATTATGGCTTGTTTTTTTTGATGAGCATGATGAGGATAAATCATAATTGACTGGTGATCATATTATTATCGAGTAATGAATAAAGTAAAATAATAAAATAATAAGCGATAAGTAATGCTCTCCAGCTCTGCAGCAACTTTCAAGGATGACAACGAAGGTGGCGATGACGATGATGCCAAAGGTGACATTGATAAAGACAATGACGAGGAACACTTAGATTTAGGAAGGCTTAACACCCCCCCCCCCACACACACACACACACACACACACACACACAGACACACACACACCTCCACACGCACGCGGACCCCTCGCCCCTCATGCCAACTCGTTCATTATTAAATCCAGAGCTTTGACACGCATTTTAAAGTTTCATAAGTAGCACATTGTTCCGTGTTACATCATCTCCCCCTGCCACGTGTGAGTTATGACCCTGGGAGCTGACATCTTTCACAACAATAACAACACATAACTCAGTCTGCAGCCGCTCTGTCTCCCGAGCCGCCATCGCTCCCTCCTCCTCCTCCTCCTCCTCCTCCCTCACTCCCTCTATGATATCCATTTCTTAACAGGAAACAGACACAATGTGAGCGCACGCCTTTATGCATGCGTGAGTGTGCGCCTGTATGTCTTTGTGTGCATCGGCCTCCACATATATGCCTGTATGTATGTGTGTGTGTGTGTGTGTGGGTGTGCGAAATGCGAAATGCATTAGCACTGGAGTTCCGCCTGCATGGTGGATCTGCAAGTCTGTGTGCCATCGCAGAGATATTCAGTTTATTGATTTGGAAATCGACCATGAGCGAGTGCACTTAGCCTCTCAGGGAAAAAAAAAAAAAAAAAAGGAAGGCTAAGGGAAATGGTAAAAATGCACCATTCCCTCCATGGGTTATTTATCCCTTTCTTGCCACTGGGAAAATACCACATTTCCCTCCAGCCCGTGTGTTTAAAGATACACACACAGACAAATAAACAGCTGGCACGCACGGCCACGAATGCACAAACAGTGACGCGTAAACAACGGAGATAAGGCACCGGCGCGTGTAAACTTTGAAACCCGGCCCCGCACATACATACATCATCCCTTTCGCACGACGGCCTAAAAGAAAATCAATGCGATGCCACCCCCGCCGCACAATGGCTCCGCGACCCTGGCCATCGATCGCGCGCGCGGACTGCCACCGACCGCTGCCGTGTTTTGTCACATTAAAGCCACCGACAGGCACTCTAACCACCGTATCGATGCGTCCGCGGCCCATTTATACACGCCACTTGACAAAGCCGCAATTTCCTCCTTTAATCAGGCCGCTAATTGCGAAAACCTCAGGAACCTTCCCGCTGAGCAACGCGGAGAAGTGAGACGGAGGGGGAATAAAGAAAGAAAGAAAGGGGGGGGGGGGAGATGTGAGACCTCTATCCCCCCCTCTAAGTCATTAATTGGCCATTAGCCCGGCAAGCATGTAGCCTGATTGTGGCTTGTGACTTGGCAGCGGCCCGGCATGCGAAGGAAGGAATGCAATGCATGGAGGAAGGAAGAATGAAATGGGGGGGGGGGAGAAAAGGGAGAGAAAGAAAGAAGGAAAGAAAGAAAGGAGCGTGAAACAGGGATGATGGATGAGGCGCGCAGGCCGACTAATTTGTGACCGGCTGTTCACACCTCTCCAGCGAGGCGGCGCCCTGGTGTGCGAGCGGTGTAAGGTTCTGATTGCACTGATGTTATGGAGGCGACGCTCTCTAACTCACAACACCTGGCCCTCTGCTCCGCCACTCCCCCCCCCCCCCCCCCCCCCCCCCCCACCGGCCCCACCGGCCCCACCGCTGGGCACAGAGCCGAGAGGAGAGGAGAAGAGAAGAGGGGAGGATGAGACGGAGGGGATGGCAGAGGGAAATTGATGACTTTCTGCTCGGATCATGAGCCTCACGGTGGTTTGACATGCCCTGATGACATGCAGGCACGCACACGGATATACATACACCTATCATATAGACAGCACAGTGTACGCATGTTACCGTAACACCCACGCATTCGAGCACGCATTCACAGACTCACACCGACACCACCGACAAAAACAACTACAACCAAGCACTCCTTTACATTTAGATTTAAGGCATTTAAAGGCCCAATATGTAACTTTTCCGCATTTAAATATCTAAAAACGACTAGACCTATGTTATATATTTTGTTGAGTTGTGTACTTACGTTATCCCAAATGTTTCCAACAATTTTCAAACCTAGAGAAACCCGTAATTTTAATTTTAAGGTAACGGTCTGTTTCATTTGGTCGCCTGTCAATGGCGTCATATCCCCTTTACCCCCTCTACTACGCACATCGCCGTTGTGGTTGTCCACCAGAAGCTGTCATAAATTGACTTTTTATCCAGTTTTAAGCCACATTTTTACGATACACTTTTTAGATCTTGGTCGTTTTTAACTATATCTTTTAACCGGATGAAGGATTTTAGTCATCGGACGTTATCAGAAAAACAAGCTGAGCTAACGTTAGCGGCAGCTCGGCTCGCAGCCCCTCCGGACGTCCTCTGTCCACCGAACAGCATCGGAGAAAAACTGATTTTTAACGTAAAGCTGCTTTATTCAGTGTTTTTACCGGTTTTAATCACCGGGTCTGTTTGTTTTGGAGAGGAGGAGACCTCTGCGGATAATTCGGCTCCCGGTAAAAACCTGCCTGAACGATGAACACTGAAGGAATCCTAACCGGGAGAAACTGACTGCAGAGCACCGTCTGTCAATGAAGACTACAATTCCCATGATCCCACGCTACTTAACGACATCTTCAAACTCCATCTTTTGTTATTGTTTTGATTGAGAGACCCCTAGCGGCAGAAAATTACATTTTGTGCATTTAACTGATCTTACAGTGAGTACAGCAATAGCTTAAAGTCACACTGAAATTTTTTTTAGCTAATTTTATCATACACATATTTAACAATTTATGCTGAAAATATACAATATATTTTCTTGTTTTCTCCCTTTTACTTCCTGGAAAAGAAGGACATCTTTAATGGTGACCTCATGCTGTACCAGGAGTACATACAAAATCCAACCAATCAAATCATTACAGATTCTGAACAATCCCGCCCCCTCTGCCCCTTCCATCAAATAAAACTGCCTTTCTCTCCCTAACTGATCTCCCATTGGTTTATACTTCTGAATGATCCCTCCCCTTGTTATGTCCCACCCCTATATATGTTTCAACAGGAAATACATCACATTAAGGAAGCAAGATGCTCTCGAAATGCGGTTTCATCGCGACTTGAAATTCCCTTATCAACGTTACAGTAAGAAGTGAAAGGGCCGGAGCCACAGGTGAAAACCTTGTATCTCCAGAATGTCAACTTTTCAGGAACTAAGAAAAATAGCCTTGGTTTTAGCTTGACGACAATAGATTTTTTACTTTATCCAATGGGATTTGAAACAGTTTCATGAGCTCAAGAGATCAGAGAATTTTCTCAACCCATAGGGGACCATGTAATCCTTCAATTGAAGTAACCAAAGTCACCGAAATTGTTATGAGGTTTTCATGCAACAGCGATATACAAAAATAAGAAAAATATTTTGACCGTATGATGATCATGCATGACAGAGAGCTGCTAGGAGCTGAGGAGATGTTTAAAGTTATTTATTTAACATCATGGCTGTGAAATAGAAGTGATTTAAGTGGAAGAGGAAGGTGAAGTATTTCTTGAAGAGATAAATTTCCCAGTTTCAAAGGAAGATGTGGAGCAACTCCACCCAACCATCCAGCCATCTCACACACAAAAGCCCTGATCGATTTCTATAGGGAATAGAAGGAAAATTACTTTTTTTGTTTTAAACAATTGAGCAACTCCAGAAAATGCTGCTTGATTCATGACAGATGAGACCATTGTTCTCTGGTTTCTGGCTCTGGGAAAGACTTGTTCGCTAATATTGATTTTTTAAAATATTTTTTGCATCAACTTTATTTTTCCCTTTTATTGCATAGAGAACATGAGTTCATTCAGAAATAATGAGTAACAAAAAAGCAATGTTAGTCACAGTTTCAGAGGATGGAAGTTTTACTTTCATGTTATGAGTTTTAAGACTCAGTTAAGTTCCGGTTATGTCTCCCATTTGTGCCAGTACTCCTTTCCTTTTTCCTGTAGCCTTAAGCTGAAAGTCATACGTTCCAGATGATGTTTATAATATCTATCTAATCACTAATATTGATTCAACTGCAACATGTGACTTGTTTTTTAGCCTGGATTTTTCCTTTGATAGGAATAGAGGCCTGAGAGCAGGTAGTTATGGTTGCAGATTAAGGCAGCATTAAATGTAATTATGAAATGGAGCTATCATCTCTGAGGGTGTGTGTGTGTGTGTGTGTGTGTGTGTGTGTGTGTGTGTGTGTGTGTGTGTGTGTGTGTTTAATATGCAGTAGAAGTAGTGCAGACTGCAGACTCTTACCTAGGGAATCCCTGAGTGTTCCAACTGGGGAAATAAATGAATTAAAAGACGAATTACACCATCAGGTCCCTGTTGGGTTATCTCACTAATACACACACACACACACACACACACACACACACACACACACACACAAGCGCGCACACACACACACAAATGCATGTGTGCACACACTCTAATGCAAATGCAGCTACAAATATATGGAGTGCATAAACGTGCATTTGCACTTGCACATGGCGTGCACACACACACACACACACACACACACACACACACATATATATATATATATATATATCCTAAAATAAATGAGGTATTTTACATTAAAAAAATCTATATTTTAGGCTACTATCAAAGATTTTTGCTATATAATTGAAAACCTTTTTTTTTTTTTCAAATCCCTTCAGAAATTAGACAAAGAAATCAGTTCAAAACAATTTCCAAAGCTGTTTTAATATGATTTTTATTTACTGTGCCAACTGGACATACAAGGTTTCTGCAGGACGCTGGCAAAAAGTAAGCGCTTTTATATGTGCTGACCCCGTCCTATTTAACACTGCCCCGCACATTCACTTGACCCCGTCACACCTCCACTGGGCTATCTGTGTCATATGAAACACAGGCCAGCCCTTTCATACCTTCATAAAGTTTTAACAAGCCTCACACACAGGTGGGACCAGGGGTAGAGGGAGAGAGAGAGAGAGAGAGAGAGAGAGAGAGAGAGAGAAACCTGGATCTCTTGGTTATTGCCACAGGGTCAAACAAGTTAACCTGATAATAAAGATGATATACAGCATGTTGGTTCTATCTATCTATCTATCTATCTATCTATCTATCTATCTATTTAGCTATCTATCTGTCGCTCTCTTTAATTGGTCAGAGTTAGAAGGTTAGCATGCTATTCATTTGACCACAAATTCTTACTGGCTTGGTTCAAATTAAATCAACATTGCCTTTTTTTGGATTTGGGAATTCCAAATGATCGCCTCATTTTTCTGCCCTTCAGTCATTCAGAGCTGTAACGATCCACTCTAATTGACCACTGAAGTGAATCCTAAATCCTTGCTTGAATACTTATGTTCACTCTCATACATACTGATGCTGGGTTTTCTGTATGTTGCACGCACGCATGGAGAAGACGGGATGCCAAATGGATTCAGCGAGTATCGATTCAATGTATTATTTTGTAGCTGCTGTTCGTTTTCCATTTCCGTGAGTGCAAAGCGAGCGAGCGGGTGAAGTTTCGGCGCGTTCCCTGACACTGAATCCGACTGTGGTGTGACTTGTTTAGCTGTGGGCTTCTCCTCAACTCCAAATATAGCAAAGGAGAGAACAGGCCAAGGGCAGATCCAGCACCAGCCCCGCTCCAGCTCCCCGGCTCAGGCCAAGTGTCCCAGGGTGACTCTCTCATTTTGTTTTGTTTTTTCCTCACATGTGAAACAGATCTGATGTTTTCTGATCAGTGTGCGGAGCAAAAAGCTGCGTGGAGTCACATTTTTCAGTTCTGATCTGTGGCTTGTATTTTAACGCTCAAATGAGAAGAGAGAGGAGAGTTGTAATGACAAGTAAATCTTACATCATTCACCATATTGACACAATATTGTCATAATTTTGGCAGCAGGACACCCAAAAAAACAAACAAACAACAAAAAAAGACTAATAGCCGACTTGATTGGTACTGTAAACAAAATTAGTTGTTTTTTTTTAATTTAGAGTGGAATGAATAGTGAATATTGAAATCCCTTCCAGGTACGAAAACAGATTAGATATCTTTTGTTAGTGTTACTCTTTTTTTTTTTTTTTTTGACATCACTGACAATTCATATTGGTATCAGATTTGGGTTCCATCCTAGACAAGATATGAACAGTCATCCAAAAAATAAATAATAAATAAACAGATATCAGCAGCAGTTCAGAACTGAGCACGAAGTCCTTCAGTGTGAATGGAGCCTCGGTGTGACAGCCTGCCACGGAAAAAAAACTAGACTTGCTGTGATTCCAATCTTCCTTTGTTGGGTCCCTAAGCGGTTGCTATAGCGATGGTAAGTGATGTTAAATGGTAGCCAGTGTCAAAAAGAAATCAAGTTAAAACATTCCCACACCAGTTTACTTTCAATTTACTCTTATTCTCTTAACTGTATACTTTACCACACAAACACCGGGTTGTGTGTCATTCGCTCACACACACACACACACACACACACATACATTCGCTCACAGCACTGAGAGGTCTGTTTCTTGTTGCTGCAGTTTTTCCTCGTTCCAAGGCTTCCTAGCCAATGCTGATGAGCCTTGATGCCATTAGTGTTGATTTCATGCGACAGCGATGAAACCGGATAATGAAAATCAATAAGGCGAGCTTCTCTAAGCCTGCAATTGTCGGGTTTTATAAATCCTTTTCTTGGCCAGGATAGGCCTTTCTCTGCTGCACACACACACACACACACACATGCAGATAGATAATGCATAGGAGCGCAGACACATACACACATGCATTCGCTTACAAAATGCACATGCAGACACACACACACACACACACATGCGCTCACACACGGCCATATTCACACACAAAACACACACACATACACGCATGCATGCAAACAGAACATATTGTTTCATTTACCAGAATACATTGTTTTATACAATGCCAAATATAATGACCATCATTTTTGGTTGAGACCTTTTCAAGCAAGAATTCATTTCAAAAAGTAAAGATTTCCAAAAGTTCCTCATTCAATATTTATAGGATCTAGTCTGTAAAAATGTTCTTACTGTAAATCATTAACCAAGGCCGAAAAATGTCTCCATATCCTTTAAACATTTCACACATCTTGCTTTAAATATGTTATCAGCCATTTTTTAGACTAGATCACTATTGTCAAATGTAATTTTAATGTATTTTATTAAACTGATCTAACCTCCCTCTGTCCCAGGGGCTTTGGCTCTTCTCTATCTTCAACTCTTTGGCATTACATTGACAGACACTCGGATCGATTCGCTCTCTCCGGCCTATCAGCGCTCTGCGTTAGACAAATTGCCTTTACCTCCTTCGCAAATCCTCCAAATAGAAAGAACAAAGGAAGATGAGAAAAGTGGAAAACAAGACGCGCATATCGGGGAAACTAGAACAACGACAAGCCTCGCTTCCATTCCATCACAGAGTTGGAGTGTGTGTGTGTGTGTGTGTGTGTGTGTGTGCTGTGATTGTTTGTGGATAGGAGGAAGGCTGGAGGTTTTTTTTTTACACAATAGGCCTTGATTCAATGCCGTTCAGT
Source organism: Centroberyx affinis (assembly GCF_046629955.1). Lineage (NCBI taxonomy): Eukaryota > Metazoa > Chordata > Actinopteri > Beryciformes > Berycidae > Centroberyx > Centroberyx affinis. Next base: position 145,650 of record NW_027281569.1, on the reverse strand, counting down.
GCCATTCATTGCTAAATATTCTCTCTCTCTCTCTCACACACACACATAAACAAATACCAAATCAACAAACTTCCTCCCCAGGATTGAAAACGCCACTCTTGATCGTGAAATCACACTTGACCCTCTCTCTCTCTCTCTCTCTCTCTCTCTCTCTCTCTCCTGTCCGTCCATCTCTGCAGCTTTAAGAGGGCAGAGCGATAGGAGACTGGTGGGGTTTTTCGGCTCTGTATCTCTCCCCTCACAAAAAAAAAAAATAAAAAAAAAATTTGGCAGATGCTGCAGCTCTGGGGGACAGAAGGACAGAAGAGGGGGCGATGTTCGCTCATCCCACAGAGAACAACGTGTCTGTGATCGCAGCGAGGGAGCGATGATGGTCTGTGTTTTAGGCGAGGGCCTTGCGTCCTTGGAGGCCCCCGCTGACTCATGAATATCTGGCCCACTGGCTGACAGTGATGGGCTATTGTTGCGAGTGGAGCAGCCTTGTCCGCGCTCATTGCCTGCGTGTCCTACAACGCACAACAGTAGCCTCTCATCCCCCCCGTCTGACAGCGGACAAGATGGTTTTGAAAACCGCAAATAGCAGCACGGCTGTAATTGTGTGCAGTGGGCTTGTATTAGTTTAATTGGGGACGATAGCTTGGCCATCAATTTTACCCTTGGAGATGAAAATCCATTTCCCCCAAGGTTCAAATAACAATGGTTCTCATGAGGCTGCTGTATATGCACACAGAGGGAGATTGTGTTTCAGCTATGAGACACGGGGAAACACAAAACACGTCAAATGATATGCACTGGGATGTTTTTAATATGATATTGTGGGTGTTTGGCAAATTCCCTCTACAAATTACAACTATTATTCCAGTATTATTTTGCAAATGCAGTCCAAAAAGTATATGAGATATGTAACTCATGAAAAACTCAATAAATTCAACCCCAATATCCCAGACAGTTGTATAAAATGTAGAACAGAGAAAGGAGCCCTATCTCATTGCATATGGAAGTGTAAGCACATACAAGACTTTTGGAAAGGAATAATCGACACAATTTCCACCATCATTCACAAAGAAGTCCCTGTACGCCCAGACATTTGTATTCTTGGTCTTATTCCAGACACATTGGCCCTAAGAACTCATGAAAGTAAGCTGGTTAACCTTTGCTTAATACAAGCGAAACGTCTTATTGCCAGACACTGGAAAAGTGTTTGCTGTCTATCTTTGAACTTTTGGATTAATGAGCTTTCTTCTTGCATCGCGATTGAAAGGCTTACTTACACAATCAAACAAAAAAGTCATATTTTTCATAAAATATGGGATTTATTTCTTACATCTTTGGAATCAAGACCTGATATCCTAACTTCGTAAATTTGACGTTTTTTTTTTTTTTTTATCTATTTATTTTTTCTCTTAAATTGATATGCAGGCATATATGTATGCATTTATGCATGTGGATATATGTGTATATGTGTATAATTAATTTATGTTCATTATTATTATTATCATTTCGTAAACTATCAGCATTATTTTTATCTATACCGATGGCTCAGAGTTCATGGGGGGGCAGGTGGGAGGGAGGGAAGCTGTTTCGAGGGAGACTTGAATGATGCAAGCAACTCATTTTGGAAAAGTGATGTACCATGTTCAAAATCAATAAAGATATGTGATACAAAAAGTATATGAGATGAGGAAACCTGGGGCCAGATTCACAAAAGTGCTCTGATCTTAAGAAGTTGCCTGATAATAAATGTTTGTTTTTAAGTTTAAGTTTTTAAGAATGCTTGGAAGTGCAACTGTTTTCTTGAGATTAGTCTCATCTCTTACAAACTTCTCTTATTTCTTGCTTAGGAACTTCTCTTGTTGGTTTGAATTAAAAATCTGCATGACCTTTAAGAAGAAAAACATAAATGCTATAAATGGTATGCAAACTTTTAATAACCAACACGCTTAACGCTTAACAACAAAATGTTAATCTTAAAATGTAATTTACCATAAGTAAAAATATGAATACTTTGAAATACCTACTGTAATGTGTTTACATCAGTGAATATAGAAGCTTACCTTTTCACTGCAACAGTTGTAAGACAAGGTTATTTTAAAGAAAAGATCTTTGCTTCCAAGAATCTCATTTATTCATAAGTTGTTGCTTAGGAAGCCAAATAAGAAGAAAGGTAAGAAAACATAAAAAATAACTTTTTTTCAATGAATATCAACGTCTTCTTAACATTTTGATTAAGACTAAACTTATAAAGAAGTATATTTTTTTTTCTAAGAAGGTGTTGTGAATCTGGCCCCTGATGCGTGAGATGATGTGACAAAAATGCAAGAAGACACACTGCAGAATGCATTATATCTGTTAAGAATTATCAGTTGAGTCGAGTGAGATTTGTGAAACTGAGAAAACTGACTTCAAAACTTATCTACTGCCGCAGCATAAAGACTGTTGATACAGAAGTGGACTGTATGTTGTTAAATAGCATTTCTGGGTGTAATTTTTGTATTTTTGTTGATATGGAATATAAATCCCAGTCATGACCTTTGGCCTGTAAACACACAAAAAGTAGTTGCTTTGTGGCTCAGATGACTGTGCTGATGATTGCTACAGTATATCTGGGTTGACCTTCGGTTGAATTAAATAGAAGCTGAGAGTAGAACACAATAAGAGCTGTCCTCCCTGTCTAAATCCATTTCCCATGTGATTTCAGCCTGGCCTTCAATCCCCATCACCGCACAGTAGCATCCCACACAACTTAGCCTCCGCACTCCAATCATCGATCAATCATTATCACCCTTCTGCTGGGATCTGGAGGAGCGCTGAATGAAAACAGATACTACCAAGTAGGGGGAGAGTGAAAAACGGGGCAATGACGGGCGAAAAGAATTGGGTTTTGTAAGAACTTTGAATCGCCCCCTTTTTCTCTCTCTCCGCCTCTTCCAAATTGATTGTCAGTCACAGCTACGATTGTACTGATTTTTCCTCTTTTTTCTTCCCTTGCTCTTATTTTCTTTTTGGCAGTTGACCTGTCTTTGTTATGATTGCCAGCATCCGGAGGCATGTCTTCTTTTTGCATGCAAATAAAATATTAGTCATGTAAGCTCATTTTGCTGAGAGCACTTTGACTAGCGTGTGTAAAAAGATCGCAGGCGTACGTTCTGTGTGCCAAGTCCATTAGACATGGCTGCAAAGTCAGACACTGTAAAACTTTGGGGGGAATTGCTTAAAAGCTCCGCGAGTCCAGCGTAAAAAAAAAAAGATATTACTCCCTCTTGTCAAACGGCAAATAAAGTCCAGTTAATTTCACTAAAGCGTGCTCTGGCCAAAGGAAAACATGTAAAATCAAACGAAAATACTATTCATTTGATCGATTGGGTTGAAGTGTTTCTAAGAAATGACATTTTAGGCCACACCCGCTCTTCACCTGGAGGGCCAAGGATGCCCCCCCCCCCCCCCACTCTCAAAACACCAGGACGTCCCAGGACATTTGAAGACCACCACTGATGTCATCATTTGTCCTTCCCACATCTCTCTCATCAGTCTGAAGTGATATTCTTCGAATCTGACTTTGTTTTTTTAAATAAAAAATTGCCTCCAGCTATTCTGGATCAAACAAATGCATTGTAAATATTTGTACATGCATCTGCACCCATGGCATTTACAAATATCCAAACAAATATTCAAGAGCTCTGAAAGCCAAAGTGATACATAACTCCATGGGAACAAATAGTTTACGCTGCATTTGTTCGATCCAGAATAGCCCAGGGTGATTTTTTAATCTTAAAAAAACCACGTTCACCAAGTGAAAGAAATAATTAAGAGTCAAGCTTTGATTCCCTGCATTGCTGTGTTGAGCTGTAAACAGCATATATAACAATGTCGTGTCAGCGCTCAGACTGACCGCTGCAGCCGCTTTCCAAGCTGCTTGGAAGAAAGAATAAAGAAAGAATAAAGGAAAGAACATTTCTTTCTAAAGAACCAGGGAATTACCTTTGTTTTGAATCAGTAATTTCATTCATCTGGTGACATGCAACCTGCTAATGTCGTAATAAATGGCTCACTGTGGGAATAATGGATACACTGGCTATTTTCAGCTGAGGCTGAAGCCACAAGGCATAATTATATGTGCCCCCCCCCCCTCCCCACCCACCTAGAAGAGAACACTGGGGCGTGGCCATGCATGTGTGTGTGTGAGAGAGAGAGAGGGAGAGGGAGAGAGAGAGAGAGAGAGAGAGTAGGAGAGATTTCCCGTGCATCTGTGGATTGTAATGGGGAAACTGAATTCAGACATCACATCTAACACAAGACGCGTGCGCACACACACACACACACACACACACATTCTTTTGAAGGCTATCCCCCTCCTAAATGGATAGCCGTTACCTCAGCTTCTTTTGTTGCCAAGCAAAATCAATTGGCACCAGTAATGCACTATTATTTCCAAACATATGTATTCACTTTTCGGGGCACCGGACTAACATTTTCCACATTTCTTTGCACATACCGTAATATCATAACACATCACTTTTACCCTCGTTTGCTGATACGGGCCTCCGCGCTCTCTGTCCTCTCACACGTCGCATCTCAGCAACTCAGACACCAAAGACAATTCCCACTGTCCCAGCTGTATTTACCACTTGGGTCATTCAAGTGCGCCGAACTCGTAATTGCGACATATCCCACAGCACTCGAACGCAGCATTAGTTTGAGGAAACATTTCTTCCGCAAATCCCAAATCAAGCCCTCCGTATCACGTCTGGCTCATCATGAGGCTTTTTAAATATGTTTCTGAGCACGAGTCACGACTGAGATAGACTGTTATGAACCTGATGTTGATTGTTATTTACCCTTGACGGTTTCCCACTGTGTTTATTACATTGGACTATCATTCATATTACATTGGACTATCATTCAAACCGCAACAAATTGAAACACATTCAATTCAGGTCAATGGTTTTCTGCTTCTGGCTGTGCAGCCTAATACACATATCTGTTTTGTTGGGCTTTGATAGGGGCAGGTTTGGTTATTAGCAATTAATAATTAATAATTATGGAATTATTAATTATTCATAAAATTATTGACGGGAGTCAATATTACGGGGCACCACCCTGGAATCAGGGACCAATAACCGTACCTTGAAGTCAGTCTCAAAATGGCTGTTCACCCCCAAATGACAGTGTTTGAGTACCACTGTACATTTATGAGTGAACAGTGAAGGGTGAATTCGTACACAGGCCCTCACAACCAGCAGTTACCACAACACATATGCACAAGAAATCACAGACAACTTCTCTTTAAAGGTATAACAGCGTTTATTTACTTTAGCAATATTAATTAATAATCAATAATACTTCAGTCAATCAACTACTATTACACAACTACAGCTATGGATCTAAACTAGCAAGCATAAAAGACATAAACAGTATAATGGCATGTAGGGAGTTGTATGTATGTGTGTGTGAAAGGGAGAAGAGAGAGAGAGAGAAAGATGGCGGACGTGACCACGTGGGTGGGACGTCTCGCGAGAGTTCAAGATGGCGGCCGTGACCGCGCAGTTTGAACAAAGAGGAGTTTTGGAATCAAGATGGGGTTGGAATTAGGCGGCTAAAACCAACGCCATCTACTACTCAGGTAGCGGTGGATGTGCAATGATATGTGGGTATGTGGGTTAGTAAGGGAGAGAGAGAGAGAGAGGATAGAGGGGAGCACTCGCCGTCTAAAGCACCAATAATAGCCTTTTACCGCACAGAAACTCGGGGTACAACTGGGAAGTAGTACACCGGGTTACTGGTCTTTGAGCTAGTAAAATGCAGTATATTGGCTCTCTACGTGGCGATAAACACAATTGCAAGTCCAGTGGCATGCAATGGCACACATTCAGCTTCAAACGTTACAATCAAATCAAGCAGCAAGCTTAATGATGGGTTTCACAGCATAATATGGACACGGCGGTCCAATGCGCTTCCCAATACGCACAACAGTAGCTTCTGATCAGTAAGCTTAAATAACACACCTATACTAGTCTCTGCCCAGAACCAAAGCCTCTTACTTGGGAAAGTCACTCTCGAGTGATTTGGTGTGTGTTTCCGTCGGGTCGAGCCGGTGGGGTTCTCCAGGCGGGTCGGCGCGGCGAGACCGTTATTCCTCCTCGTACGGAGCAATGGTCAGCTGGCTTTCCTCGTAGGCAGCGAAGGATTCTAGCCAGGAGTCGACTTGGTGGATTAACGTATCCTTACGTTATCTTCTTGGAGGGAAGGAGTGTCCTCAGCTGTAGTCTCTTCCAGTCCACTTCTGCAGGTCGGCGGCACGCACTGGTTACTCATACAGATGCGCGCAAGGAGTTAGATTGCCGGATACACGAACAGCTAATCTAATCCTTCTGGATCCAAATAGTGTTATGGCAAACACTAAACAGTCTGGGCTCGTCCAGCGAGTTAAAGACTGTGCCTCGGCTTAAACAAAAGAACAGTTCGAACGTTACAATGTACCACCTTGTTGTAGCAACGGGGTCGCAAGAAGGGGCGATGTGGAAAGGTAGCTCCTGGAATTTATATCCTCCGTGACGTCATGGGGGATCCCGGGGCTCGCCCGAGTCTCGTCCAATGAGAGACCAGAGTTTGAATTCCAGCCAGTTCACACCTAGGTGTGAACTTCAGGGCCAGTTGGAATTTTTGGCGCTGCTTTTCCTTTGTCTGAAATCAAGCCCAGCGGGTGGGCTAGAGTTAAGGCTTTTGGTTTTCTTGTTAGGCCACAGATGTTGGCCCTATTGTTTTAATTAGTTTTCTTTTGTTTCACCTTATGGCGTGGCCCAACATCCCCCCTTTGGTCTGAAGAGTGGGGTGCTGGCCGCAGTCTTTAGAGCAACTCAAGGGCCGGACAGTTCATATAGGTGAGGTAATCCTGAGGGTTACGCAGTCCATATGTTCCTGATGATGGGAAAGAATGGGAACAGTCCATACAGTTCATAGTGTTCACAAGTTTACAGAGGGCTCTGGTGTCTGGGCAGACAGTGAGGCAACGTCTGGGCAGAGTTTCTATTTTCTTAAACTACAATAAACAAAACACATCAAGCACAGGCATCCATTTTGGGTAAGCAATGTATTAACCCCAACACAATCTTTTGCTGCTTTTGATCCCTATTAAAGAATTTCAAGAAAGGGGAGGAAAAGGAAAAGGGAAAGGTGGTTAATAGTTAGTAGGCCTACTCCTTGGATTGGAGCTGGCCAGTGTGATGTTCAGACTGGTGTGTGAATCGTGGTGACACGAATATGAGGGAGTCCAATCCTATCTCTAAGTTCCTAAGGTCTACGAAAATAGGAATTGCACTGCCAAGGCTATATGCCAGATGTACCTGTAAGGGCTGCACAGCATTGGTAGTAGCTGATTTTAGGATTTGTTCAGCAAGGTCTAGGGAGGCCAGATAGGGTGGAATTCTTCCACCACTCAGACTGTTGACTGAGGAGCTTACTTCCCTAGTGAGGTCCTGCATCAAATCTCTAACTACCTACACACGCCCTGTAATGGTTCTTATTGAAGGAGGAGGCTCCGTCGTCGGGCCCCTTGGGGGGGTCCGGCGGCGCTGACGGTTGACAGGATGTCTCAAGCTGTCTCGCCGTCTCTGTTAAGCATCTCCTGAGCAAACTCTCCAATTCCTGCATCGAGTTATCTCGTCTAGGGGACTGGGGTTTTCTACCTTCATTCTTACCATGATACTTACCTCCTTGTGGGGAGTGCTTCCCAAAGCTAACCTTTTGTTGGTAGGAGTTTTGTTGTCTGTGTCCAAACTGTCTTTGTGGTCGTTGGTTCTCTTCCCGTTTGTCCTGTCGCTCACTCTGTTGGCGAGGCGGACGGCGCTCCTGGGGGGCAGTTTTTGCGGTTTCCTTAGGGCGAGGCACTTCGTTGCCTTCAAGCGCTAAGTCGGGCACTTCTGAGACCTGGACCCCCAGGACTCTGGCATCATCGTCATACTTTCTGACTGGGCGCACACGCGTCTCCCATGACAACTGTGCATACCTCCGGATCGCCTGCATAGTGAGGTCGTTCACCCTGCAGTGCATGGTGACGTCATGGCGCACGCTCTCGTGGAGGTTGTGTAGGAACAAGGACTTAAAAGCCGGTTCCTCCTCCATTCCCGGGGCACTGCGCCCTTGGAAATACGCGGCTCTTAGGCGTCGGTAGTATTCCCTAGGTGGTTCCTGCTTCTTCTGCAGGATGTTGAAAGCACCAAGGGTGGCGGAGGCTGAGTCGGTGTACGGTGAGTATTCCTCCCGTAGGGCCCGACAGAGGGTCGAGTAGCGGTCTCGAGTCCTGGGTAAGAGTGTCTCCATGAATGCATGGACACTCCTGGCCGTGGTTTTCCACACCAACCTAAGTTTCTCGCGCGTTGTGGCGCGCGGCAGTTCAAAGAGGCAGCGTTCGACCTCTCTGAGGTAGTCGTCCACATTCGACTCCCGATTGGTTGGGTCGAATCTCTCTATGTCCCTTGCTAGGGACTCAATCAGACGGACGCGCGGTTCTGGTTCTCGGGGCGGCCATCGACCGTCCGAGTCGTCTGAAATTCCAGAGTCGCTCAGGTCGCTATAGCGATGAGTACTGGATCTTCCTTTTCTGGGGGGAGATGGAGTTCGGTCACGGTGTGGGCGCGAACGGCGCATGTACTTCTCCTCCTTCCGCGGGGGGGACGGAGTTTGATCCCGGCGCAGTCGCGGGCTACGTGACGCGTAAGGCTCACTGGCAGACAAGGACTCAAAGCCTCTTCGGCCACTTGGTAGCCGCACGTACTCCTCCTCCTCCCTCGGAGGGGATGGAGTTTGATCCTGACGCAGTCGCGAACTACGCGACACGTAATGCTCACTGGTGGACAAGGGCTCAAAACCACTTCGTCCACTCAGGGGTTGAGTGCATCCTTCCCCCCTTCTCGGTGGGGAAGGAGTCTGGTCGATGCGCTGTCGCAAAAAGCGTGGCGCGTAAGGCTCGCTGGTGGACATGGGCTCAAAACCACTTCGTCCACTCAGGAGTGGAGTGCGTTCCTCCCCCCTTCGCGGTGGGGAAGGAGTCTGGTCGAGGCACGGTCGCAAACGACATGACACGTAAGGCTCACTGGTGGACAAGGGCTCCAAAGCACTTCGTCCACTCAGGAGTTGAGTGCGTTCCTCCCCCCTTCGCGGTGGGGAAGGAGTCTGGTCGAGGTGCGTACCCGCGCGACGGGGGCTGGGCCGGTGTACGTCCCAGGAGGGTGTGGCGCTTAGTTCCACCTGGCGGCTTGCTGGTGGAGGTGCTCTATAGCTGTCTAAGTGGCCACTTTCAAGCCGTTGGGTCAGGGCCATTACTTGACTTTGAACGGCATGGAGTTCTTGACGCAGCTGGCTGATTTCAGCCGCGTTGTCTTGGTTTCTTTTTGTACCACGTGGGTCGAAGAAAGAACCTGTTGGGGAATTAGAGCTGGTGACAGGTGTTTCCTGACCAGGGACGTCAGCACGTGTACCGACCTGAAGTTCTTCGCTTCTGGTCTCTGCTGGCCGTCGGGCAGCCTGGAGCTGCTCGACTAGTCCTTCACAGTGTCTCCTCATCCGAGAGGTCTCCGATTTAGCGTCTTCGGCTTCCTGGCGCAGGCGGCGGATGGACAGCTGTGCGGAGTCGTAGTCTTGCCTTAGGTGGGCAAACATCTCTTCATATGCTACAGCTTGTAGCTGCATTTTACGCTGGCACAGGAGGTTTATCCGCCCAAGCACTTCCGGCTTGGTGAGCGGGGGTGACCTCGCTGTTGGATGGTTAATATAATCTATTAACTCCTTCAGCTCATCCTCACACTCGCTGAGCGTATAGCTCTTGAGGTTGTTCCTTTCCTCAAGGGTGAGGGAAATAAGACCGGCGACGGCATCCAGTAATTCTGGATCGTCTACCTCCCGGGGAGCTGCAGCTCCAGACGCGGAGGGGTCTTGGCTACTCATTGTTATCTTTTCTGATAACACGTTTGGTAGCCCACTCTCTTGTTAGGACAAGGAGTGTTGCTGTGAGATCAAACAAACACACAGGGGAGAGGCTTTAGACCTGTGGTTTGCAAGCTGAGGTGTTAAAGCTAATTACTCTTTGCTACCTATCCTATTAGGATGTTAATGAGGTGACCTCAGTAGCTCTGGTGAGTAACAGCTAGGTTAGGGGATATTGGGGATCTCCAACTCAAGCTCAAACAGTCTGACAATTTGCTATTTGTCAATAATTACTAACCACAAGTACACACTGAAGCAACTCACAAACCACAACTGACTATATGCTTGGCAAGTCACCAAAAAAATAAATTTTCAAAAATCAAAATTTCAAAAAATTTAAATTTCAAAATTCAAAATTCTGGATTATTATGCATCAATATTGTAATAATGCTGGTATTAGAAGACCTCACACGGGGCACCATTTGTTGGGCTTTGATAGGGGCAGGTTTGGTTATTAGCAATTAATAATTAATAATTATGGAATTATTAATTATTCATAAAATTATTGACGGGAGTCAATATTACGGGGCACCACCCTGGAATCAGGGACCAATAACCGTACCTTGAAGTCAGTCTCAAAATGGCTGTTCACCCCCAAATGACAGTGTTTGAGTACCACTGTACATTTATGAGTGAACAGTGAAGGGTGAATTCGTACACAGGCCCTCACAACCAGCAGTTACCACAACACATATGCACAAGAAATCACAGACAACTTCTCTTTAAAGGTATAACAGCGTTTATTTACTTTAGCAATATTAATTAATAATCAATAATACTTCAGTCAATCAACTACTATTACACAACTACAGCTATGGATCTAAACTAGCAAGCATAAAAGACATAAACAGTATAATGGCATGTAGGGAGTTGTATGTATGTGTGTGTGAAAGGGAGAAGAGAGAGAGAGAGAAAGATGGCGGACGTGACCACGTGGGTGGGACGTCTCGCGAGAGTTCAAGATGGCGGCCGTGACCGCGCAGTTTGAACAAAGAGGAGTTTTGGAATCAAGATGGGGTTGGAATTAGGCGGCTAAAACCAACGCCATCTACTACTCAGGTAGCGGTGGATGTGCAATGATATGTGGGTATGTGGGTTAGTAAGGGAGAGAGAGAGAGAGAGGATAGAGGGGAGCACTCGCCGTCTAAAGCACCAATAATAGCCTTTTACCGCACAGAAACTCGGGGTACAACTGGGAAGTAGTACACCGGGTTACTGGTCTTTGAGCTAGTAAAATGCAGTATATTGGCTCTCTACGTGGCGATAAACACAATTGCAAGTCCAGTGGCATGCAATGGCACACATTCAGCTTCAAACGTTACAATCAAATCAAGCAGCAAGCTTAATGATGGGTTTCACAGCATAATATGGACACGGCGGTCCAATGCGCTTCCCAATACGCACAACAGTAGCTTCTGATCAGTAAGCTTAAATAACACACCTATACTAGTCTCTGCCCAGAACCAAAGCCTCTTACTTGGGAAAGTCACTCTCGAGTGATTTGGTGTGTGTTTCCGTCGGGTCGAGCCGGTGGGGTTCTCCAGGCGGGTCGGCGCGGCGAGACCGTTATTCCTCCTCGTACGGAGCAATGGTCAGCTGGCTTTCCTCGTAGGCAGCGAAGGATTCTAGCCAGGAGTCGACTTGGTGGATTAACGTATCCTTACGTTATCTTCTTGGAGGGAAGGAGTGTCCTCAGCTGTAGTCTCTTCCAGTCCACTTCTGCAGGTCGGCGGCACGCACTGGTTACTCATACAGATGCGCGCAAGGAGTTAGATTGCCGGATACACGAACAGCTAATCTAATCCTTCTGGATCCAAATAGTGTTATGGCAAACACTAAACAGTCTGGGCTCGTCCAGCGAGTTAAAGACTGTGCCTCGGCTTAAACAAAAGAACAGTTCGAACGTTACAATGTACCACCTTGTTGTAGCAACGGGGTCGCAAGAAGGGGCGATGTGGAAAGGTAGCTCCTGGAATTTATATCCTCCGTGACGTCATGGGGGATCCCGGGGCTCGCCCGAGTCTCGTCCAATGAGAGACCAGAGTTTGAATTCCAGCCAGTTCACACCTAGGTGTGAACTTCAGGGCCAGTTGGAATTTTTGGCGCTGCTTTTCCTTTGTCTGAAATCAAGCCCAGCGGGTGGGCTAGAGTTAAGGCTTTTGGTTTTCTTGTTAGGCCACAGATGTTGGCCCTATTGTTTTAATTAGTTTTCTTTTGTTTCACCTTATGGCGTGGCCCAACAGTTTTTTTTTATCTTCTCAAGGAGGAAGCCGTCACATCAGAACCCCGTTTTGACGAGACGCCTTTCGCTGCAGGGCATCAAGTCAAGATTTCCTTGGACGTTTTTTCCTGTTGGGGTTGAGGTGAGGGCAAAGTCAGTGAACGCAGGTCTGAACAGAGCTCCGCATTACTATTTTCATTCTCAAATGGACAAGCCTCTATTAAAAATCATTCAAATTCTTTAAAAGCTTAACAAAAAACACTTGGCTGGGTATAGCGGTATTGGAAATGGTTGCAAACAGATATGCTGCTGGATGCATACACACACACACACACACACACACACACACACACACACACACACACACACAAATACGCTTTTATCGGAATGCATTTGTCATCCTCTCAGTTAACACACTGAGCTAACCTACATGAAAAATGCTCATTTTACTTTCTTGGGGTAGAAATATTCCCACCACTGTGATTTTATGACAAGAACAGTGTTAGTTGTACATTGTGTGGGAAGTACAGCAAATCTTTCCACTGCAAGTAACATTGAATCAATCAATCAGACAAATTTCAAATCTCTTGGAAGCACCTGCTTAAACAGCATCACAACACCAAACTCATGTCCCAAATTGGATGTATAAAAATGACGATTACCTCCTCTTTTGTCTTCAAAAATTTGGATGGGGAGTTACCAAACAATTTCAATGTAAGACCAAGAATTCAAGGACCTACATTTCTGATGAGTTTTCCACATATCCAGAAATGTTTCTTTTCCTCTGTAACTAAGAAACTGTCTGTTTAAGGTGTAACAGAAAAGCAGTATAATGAGAAGTGAGGGCAATGAATTACTGCTCTCAGTGAGGAATAAGGAATAAGCACAGAACATTGTCCAAACATTGTGATTTCCCCTCGGTGTGTGTGTGTGTGTCCCTTAATCTCCCACTGCCTACAGTTCTCCCAGGACTTCCCATCCAGTCTCATTAAAGCATGGTGAGAGGCTTAACCGGAGCACAGTATGCTACCTCTCCCTCACACACACACACACACACAGACACACACACTTTACTTACTCTCTCTCGCTCTCTGTTACTGTGTGTTTCTTTTCCTCACCAAAGTCATCCATGTGTCCCCAGTAGATTGTAGACCATGCTAACACTTTAGCATCCACCATATTGGAGTGATTTTAGGCTGCTAAAATTATGCATTAAGTGCAAAAAGTTGTTAGTGGTTTATATATATGGCCTGTAGATTCATTAATTTTAAAATCTAAATATTGTTAATTCAATGTAACTGATGTAGCCCCAGTTTATTTTTGGAAATATTTCAGGTGAGCAACCACGTATTCATCCGCTGCTTTTTAGCTGCACACAGTCTCTCATCATCTTCCACTTTCGCACCACCTTCACTTCCCATGGACACAGGGAAAGTAGACCCTGCTAGTTAAAGTTTCATGTACATTTTACCAATCTCCTCCAGAAAACTGACAGACTGAGCCCCATATCATTTAAGACAGTGATTCTCAACCTTTTTCATATCAAGGACCACTAATTTAGTCCACATTAGGGCCACGGACCCCCATTTGATGAGATTTTGTCTCTCGGACCCAAATCTGATTTTTATTGTTAGATATGATTTTGTTCAGAATTCCATGATTATCTGCAGCGTAGGTTGAGAGATAATAGTGAAACTATGATCAAAATAGTAATTCTTCTCCATTCTCTAATTGTGTTAACTTCTTGTAAATGAAATAAAGGTGATTTTATCAATTCATCAATTTGCTGGGGACCCCCTGGAACGACTTCAAGGACCCCTGGTGGTCCCCGGACCCCATGTTGAGAACCACTAATGTAAGATCATTCACCATTTACAGGGCTGGTCCCAAGATCCCAGGTTCAAATCTCTCCACAGCCAGACAGCGGACATGCTGATTCTTTGTACCTCACTCTGGATAAAATGTAGTGTTATGTAATTGTGAGCTATATTGTGTGAGTCTCACGCTCAATATGTGAGGGTTGCCAGTCCTGCATTTATCTTTAGAGCTGCTGCAAGATCACATTTTTCTAACTGTTGCGATAATGCCAGTCGCCTACAATCACTCAACATGGAGTATGCTAAAGAGTTAGCATGGAGCACAAATGATCTACCTATATGGATGATTTTGGTGTCTATGTTCTCATCACTTAAATTGGTACCAATGGGACAGTCTCCCAAAATAATATTATTCCTTCCTTGTGTAGTCCTTTAACCGACAGGTGTGTAGTACGCTGCCTCTATTTCCGTCTTCCTTTCTCTCCGATTGTTTGTGCCTCCTCTCTCTTTCTCATTCTCCCACTCCTGTCGCTCTTACCTCTCATTTCCTGCCACTGATACAAGTCCATCTCCTCTGAATAACATGGCATGACCCCCGTCTCGATTACCATGATGAATCCAGACTAGCCCGCACCGTCTTTGAGTTGTCATTTCGGGTATTTTGATACCGACAGGCGGGTTTAGATGGCGTTGTGAGGAGTTGCGAGGCTCCGGTTTAAGCGACTACACGGCGAGTGGATTTGTTAACTCCTCTGCTTGTGCCTCGCGTGTGCTGCGATAAAGCAAGCCGAGCGAGGTCGGCTCCCATTGATCTTACACCGAAAAACTCCTCATCCTCGCTCAGTGTATAGCCGGAGATAAAGGGCCCTGCAGTAGAGTCTCAATTTGAGGCTTCAGATAGCGAGCCTGGCAACCGTATCTATACAGACCTCAACCTGCTGGGCTGAAACATTACCAAGGAGACAGTACTAACACTAGCAATTCGCAGATACAGCAACAACAACTTTCACAAGCTTTTTTTTTTTTTTTTTTTTACCCCGCTTTGCTTCCCCGCAACCTCGTAATTAACCGCAAAGCTCACGTTAGACCTGACACTCCTGATATATCTGACAGTAAAAGTGCCATATTTTTTTTTATATTTTCTCCTGGGTTGTTCACAGACAAACAAGCCGTAAATAGCCGGGATGCTGCTTGTTTTTGGGGTTCCTCTCGGTGGGTCGAGGCGGTCGTGAAGTTACAAGACTCTCCGGTGGGGAAGTCCCTATTCTCTTTAGTGTCATCGCCGACTTTCTCTCTGCGTCTTTCTCTCGCTTTCTGTCTCTCTCTCTCTCGCTCTGCCTCTACTTTCCTCTCCTTTAGCGGACCCACTTAGGCTTTATGATAGTCTCTCCTGGGCCTTCTCCCTCTCTCTCCTCTCGCTCTCTCTCTCTCCCTCTCTTTCCCAGTCTATGTCTCCCAGTCTCCTTAGAGGACCCACTTCTACCCCACTTAGTTTTTATTACATGCTCTCCCACCCCCTCCCCCTCTAACCCCCACACCCTTTCAACCCTTTTCTCTATCCTCTCCTTTTTTCTCTCTCTCTCCCTGTCTGCCCTTGCCGTGTCCTTTGGGTGCATTTATTTGTCCTTTGATGCCCAGACGTCCTTCTTCCAGACTCTTTCTTAGAGAAGCTCCAGCAGACCCCCCCCCCCCATCCCCCCTCCCCCTACACACACACACACACACAGTCCATACACCCCAGAGGAGCTAGCCCCAGACAGGCCGCCACCCTCGGGACTTTGATTACCGCCAGCTTTCTCATAGCCGCCACCCACAAAACCCTCCTGCCTTCCAAAAAAAAAAAAATGAAAAAAAAAAAATATTACTCTCCGGCAGCCATGCCAAAATGAAAATAAGGCATTAGAGAGATGAAACAGATGCTATTGACTGGTTTATTCTATTCAGCTCAACAGATTGCGGTCCATCATAGTGGACCAGAATTATTATTTTTTTTTCCGACTTGGAAGGATAAGGAGATGGAGAGACGGGAGAATGTGTGTGTGGGAGTGTGTGTGGAAGTGTGGAGCGTGTGTGTGTGTGTGTGTGTGTGCTGGTGACCCACCCCTTTTCATAGTCCTCCAAGCAGAATGAGATAGCGGCAGACTCGGGACGATATGATGGATGCGTTTGAGTCCGCCCCGGTGTCGAATTGAAACAGAGGGAAATATAAGATGAGTCTCATTAAAATGTGACAGGCTTTGCTGCAGGGAGGCCTCGCTATTCCCCAGACTCTGTACTACTTAAACAGGAGGGACAGGATTGAATAGAAATGGGAAGCCGCAGTACACACAGGCTTTTGAGAAATGACTGCAAACAGAGGTCGGCGGAGGTTGCGGCGGCGAGAGGCGTCCCCCGTCTGCACGCGCCGGCTTTTCCTATTTCCGGCTTCCAAGGCAATTCAGCAAGCAGAGGGGAATCCAATCAACTTGATGCAAAGGGAATATTCAATGCACTTTACATCAAGTGTGATAAAAAAAGAAAAAAGAAAAAAAAGAAATGTGCGTTAGATTGTGTTATTCGGAGTACGGCGGTGTTGCAGATGATGAGACATGACTTTTAATTTGTAATCCAATCTAAAATCGAGTGTTGTGGACGTGGCTGCCCAATTTACTGCGTGTGTTATGCATCAGCTGGAATCAACCTCTCCAACAGTAAAAAGTAATGAGGAAAAAGTAACAATTTATCTTTTTTTCAGTAAATCTAATCTGTCCAAGTCCATTGTGAATGTAGGTGTTTGTGGGGAATGAAATGGAAACAATGAAATGTACTGTGCAAAATATTCTACAATATGAAACATTTATGCATATGCAAACTGAAAACACTGTTTAAATACTTAGATGCATGTATAAACAACTATGAACAAGTGTTATTGTGATATTATTTCTTTGAGATTTAATTTTCTCCAGTTCGGCAGACTTAACAGTAGATGTTTAGATAGATGTGGTTGTATTTGTAAGTAATGACTGTACAACCCACCAATACATTATGTAAATTGCATTTACAGTACTTAAAAAAGCTAATGCAAACTAATGCTTGAATTTTGGGGGGGATTAATGGTGCCATTTTCCCCCTAGCTTAATTCTTTCAGTGTTGCCT
Organism: Centroberyx affinis; assembly: GCF_046629955.1. Lineage (NCBI taxonomy): Eukaryota > Metazoa > Chordata > Actinopteri > Beryciformes > Berycidae > Centroberyx > Centroberyx affinis. The sequence continues at coordinate 128,499 of NW_027281569.1, read as the reverse complement.
CCTTGGAGCAAAGCAAAGCCCTGGGTCTTAATCCATCACCACTCTCCTTCACAGATCCCACATCCTCTCCTTACCACCTACCGTCTGTCAAAACGCTGCCTGATAAACGACTACGCCCATGGCCCGCTCACAAACAAGTGTAGGGAAGGAGGGCTGGGCCGAAGGAGAGGGAAAGAGGGGAAGAAGAGTGGGAGGATAAATGTGGATCAGAGCCTCAACTTTTTGACAGTTTGAACAATGGCCTGGAGGGCTCGGTGGAAAAACACTTTTCGCCGAAACACCCCCGTTTAAGCTTTTCATTTTAACACTGCATGTCTGCAGCTCTGAAATTGACCCCTTAGCAAACACACAGGCTTGAAGAGGGAGACCTTTGGTTTGTTTCCAAGACCAAAAGCTGTCAAAGCACATCTCAGAATTGGACAATAGGCCCCCGGTTTCCTTGCAAAGAGGAAAGGAATCCACCACTTCGGGTTCTGCGGTGCCGCGCTCTCCCTCTGCCTGCCTGACCGCTGATCCCGGTTCACAGGGAAAGTGAGGACATATTTTTTCCGTTGTCTGGCGAGCCGTCGGGCCCAAAATGCAGCCTGTCACACACACACACACAACAGCTGCTGAAAGCCTACGCCAGGCCTCTGTGTAAATGTATATAATTTCCTTAGCCTTTCTGCTTCCAGCTCGCATCCGCCCCCCCCCCCCCCCTCCTCCGTACTCAATGCCAGGCATTAGCGAAACAGTTGTTGGGTTTTTTTTGCGCTGTGTGTTTTTAGGTCGTCAGAGAGATGAGAGCTGACTCGCACCTAGAGGCGACGGTAGGAAAGAGGAAAAAGGGGGAGGGGGGTGAAGGATTCTACGAGAAGGGAAGCGGACAGTGCCGGACTGGGTCATAACTCATTCACTATTCCTCAGAGAAAGCCGGCGGCGAAACGCTGCAACAATAGGCGCATGACCGTGGTGATTCAGATCCGAGCGGCGAACCCATCCCAGGGGGACAAAGGAGACATAAAAAAAACCCTCAAAACTTTTATAATCTCTTTGTGTGTGGGCCCGTGTTTGTTTGTGTGTGTGTGTGTGTGTGTGTGCGTGTGTGTTCCCTCACCGTTCCTACCGCAGAAAAACACAATCACATTTCTATCGAGTTACTGAAGTCAGAGGGGACCTGACGGCATCCGCTCCTTTGCCCTGAGAGTAACTGGAAGTGAGGATGATTGAATTATCTTCAGGCAGAAAGGAACATATTGGAACGTGTATCCTCGGATACTGAAGGGCCCGCGACATTGGAAACATAAACTCCATTCTCCAGCTGGATTGATCTCGTGTTGCTCTGTAATTGCATTGGGGGAGAGTTGGAAAGAGAAGTGGGGAAATTACTATAGGTTGCATCAGGGGGGATAGGGGAGGTTCTGGTATGTGCTCACAGTTAGTCAATTATTCGACAACACAGAGGACAAAGTCTGTTTAAGGATTAAAGGACTTTTAGGCAAATAACCTCTTTGATCAACCTACCGCTGTGCGACGATAAAAATGACAGCATTTATATCTCTGTGTTCACTATTTGTGCCATATGGTGCTTTTGACAACTGAAGCTCTTATCCTCCGCTAAACACACTCAGGCTACAGTGGCACTTGTCATTTCAGCGGGATTTCTGAGATCTTATTGGATGTTATTAGATCCATTACTGTATCTGCACACTTAGCCTGAAATAGGCTGTTCTATGCTTCTCCTGAGGCTTTATTTAATCTGAGTCTGCATTACTTTCCCCCACTCTTCCTTCTCATCCCTTTGTGTTGCTCTTATGCTCCACTGTGGCTGGATTTCTATGTGGAAATCTGATCACAATGCGAGAGCCTGACCGCTTCCACATCTGCTTTTTGAAGATCCATTCTGATTTTTGACCTCACAGTCACTCAGTGGGTCCTGGTGGGATTACATGATAAACCTTGAATTGAAACAACAAGTGTAATTGTTGAAGAATTTGCATACGCTGTTGCAAACTAAACAGATATTGTGCACAGAGGTGAAACCAATCTTCTCGCTGCTCAAGACTGTATTCCTGAAGTAATAATCTTGCCATTTTCATATAAATACATGTCCAATTTGCTACTCTCTATCGCCAATTGATATAATATAATAGTGATTCAACCTGCAGCCAGTTGATGAAAGATGACATTTGCTGTTCTAAATAGCCGGTGGTGGTTGGCAGGAAGTGATGCAATTTATGGCCAGCGGATTGTTTGGAATCAACAGAAGAAGAACTGGCTAGTTAGCATGTGCAGTGATAGCCACCATGGTTAGGGTTAGGGTTAGGGTTAGAAAAGAAAAGAAAAGAAAAGAGTGCCACCTACAACTGCAAATCCAAGGAAAAAGATGTCACAGTACAGTGCAGAAACACCACAGCAATGAGCACTTGACACCAAATATGGAGAGGCTGCCAGAGAAACTTATAGGTATTGTATCTCTGTATCTCCTGGCTCTATATGTGTTTTTTTGTCTTGTTCTGTTTTTTTGGACCGACAGACCGACTCTACCGACCGACCAACAGAGTGACTTATAGTAAGCTGCTGGTTATGGCTGAAAGTCAGCTGAGACTGCTAAAAGGTGGTTAGATTGTGGCCACATCCTCTGTTTCCATCTCTCCTCTCTGTGAGAATATTTATGGTTTTGTATCAATTGCACACACATGTGTTTAAATGAGTAGCCAGCTTGTCAGAGTGAGCATGGGAATGTGTGTGTGTACCTGCATGTGTGTGTATGTGTGCTTGAGAGAGAGAGAGGTTGAGTGATGTCATTTTGACAGATTGATTTGACAAAAAAATAGAAATAAAAGGTAATACGATTAGAAAACAAGCAACAGATACAACTAAAAACAAATAATATTTTTCATATATTACATTTTACTCATAAGGATAGCAGGGTGTGTGTCTGTGTGTAGGTCAGCCAGCCAGAAGCAGCGGGGCTCTCGGCACGTCTGACCTTTCCCCGGCCTCCCACAGGCAGCTGACACTGGGCTGACACCGGCCCCATACGGCCCGCACGCCGGTCCCCTCACACACCGCAAACACACACCCAGACAGGGCAAATTTACCTGGCCTTTGCCGCCCACCATGCCTTCTCAATCTCTCTCTCCCACACACACACACACACACACACACACACACACGCAGGTGCATGTGCAGGCACACACACACACACGGACAGAGCCGTACAGATACGTTTGTGCATGTAGACACCCAAACACGCACACATTTGATGGATGGAAACTCGAACAAACACAATATCATATTATGGCATGGTCAAAAAATCGCATTAAACTAGCTTTGGAAACTGTTTTGAACTGATATCAGAAAGATTTTCAGGTTCCGATTTCACAAGACGATGCAGGTAACAACTACGGCTGGCTACCACCATTCATTTTGGCTCTATATTTACGCTGGTTTTCAATGTTGCTGCATGTATCAGCATCTCAACTATTTATTTTATGTCTGTTCAACATGTTTGCTGGTTAGTCACGTACACGCCTACGCAAAGATGTCACCGCACACGCACGATTTGTCACACACACACTCCGAACAATCTCACAACTCCATTCCATGACAACCAGACAGGAATATAATGCACACACCCTGTCTATTTCTCCAGGGGTGTCATGAATCTCTCTTGTAATTGAAGTATCTGGTCCTGCACACCGAGTCGTTGCGGCTCACGCTGAATCTCCAATCCACATCGATACAAAGGAGGAAGTCAGCCTCCGGGGCTGTGAGCCGTCATCCAAAGGATAATCTGCTATATGAAAGAGATGCAGAAAAGCAGTAGAAAAAAGTAATTATCTGTGACATCTTCATATATATATATAGATATAATTGTCTGTAGCACTCTCTGTATCTCTGTATCTCTTATATCTTGACTGATATAACACAAAAGTGATTCAACCTATTCATAGTATTCTGTTCACCACACGGCCATCTTGGTAGGAAAATAACAAGTGATTGTAATAAATTCACAGGCGATTATAATCAAATAACAGCCACAGGCAATGAGCTGTGTATGTGGTAAAACACCATATTGGTAGGAAGTGCATGTGACATCATGGGAATACTACTATGAATACGCAGTTCATGAAAGCTTTTACGTTTCATGAACCTTCGCTGTCTGGAAGGTCTTTCCCGGGAGAAATCCTCTGGCGTTTGTTTGGAATAAATAGAAGAAGAACCGGGTGCCACCTACAGAAACTCAAACTGCATCAACAGAAAATTCAAGCTCCGCCCACACTGTTTGATTGACAAGTGATCTGTGGGAGTGCAACACAAAAAAAACAGCACAGCACAGCAATAAGCGCTTAATGGCACCAATTAAGCAGACAAAATTATAAACAAAACGCACACAAAAAAAAGATTTACCACTTTAAATTCCTATATCACCAAAATTACAAGCAACCAACAGTAAGGAGTGCAAGGGCCAAAGCCACAGCACATAGGCAATAGATATAACTCATACATTTTCTTCATGTTGAAATACCTAAAGTCAAGGCAGAAAACCACTTGCATTGAAACAAAGGAAGCTTTTCTTATGATAAAATAATTAAATAATTCTTCAGCTGCAGATGTGTCTGAAGAATGACTGCGTATGATAGAGAAATGCCTAATAAAGAAATAAAAGTCAGGGAGAAGAGAGGTGTATTTTTTTATTTATTTTTTGAATCTCAAGACGGGAGTGTGTGAGCTACCTGAGATGCCTCCCTGCCCCGGAGAGAAGAGGTGAGAAATGGAGAGGAGAGGGTGAGAGAGAGAGAGAGAGCGAGAGAGAGCAAAAGAGAATGTAGCGGAAAAAATAAAAACCTTTTAGGATTAGTTTCCAATTTACAACCGTTATCAACCCATCAGAGGAAAACAGCTTACGGTAAGGGAACAGTGAGAGGTTGTTTGCTGAAGCGGATTACAGCACTAAAAGGATCAGAAGCAAAGCACCACCACCAGTTCAGGTACAGTTGCAGGGTTATGAGGAGGGTGGATTTGGGGGGGGAATTGATACCATGGAGGATGCTCAAGTCCTGGAAAAAAAAACACACCACCACACCAATTTCATATATATATATATATATATATATTTTTTTAATAAATATAAGAGCGAGATTTTGGGGAGGAAATACGCCTAGGAACACATTAGTGGTTTCAGTGTGATGCATGCCAAAAGCATCCATTATTCCATTAGCTGGATCCATGCTTTCCTTGGGTCAGAACAAGCAAGCTCTGTTGAACGCATATAGGATTCAACAAAACAGTAGATAGTTACATGATCAAAACATGAACTTTAGATGTTTTCCTTCCCCAAAATGGATGTATAGTGTTTTGGAAATGTACTTGTCATATGGGCAATGTTGTTTGAATTGGAACGGCCTGTTAGTGCGCATTCTTGACATGTGGATTTGCTGTCTGGACCCTCAGACTGCCTGTCTGCTAGTGGTAACTCTTACTTTAAGCAGCGGAGGATCTTAGAGTAGACATCATTTCTATTCTTTTTTTTGTTTTTTTTCCAGATCCTATTGAGTGACGGGGTCAAAAACGCTTGGTCAGTGACCCCGGATCAACATTCATATGAAGAATTTTGTTCCACTGGTGCTATTGTGCTGTTTAGACCATCCAGTTTGGACGTTGTACGTTCAGCTTTTTGGTTTTCATTTTCTTCTATGTTTTGAGTAAGTTTCATGATCAGCTGAACAAAGAGATCCATTCAGAACACATCAAAACAAGCCCACTAAAAAGCTTGGCTGTGTGTCAATTGCAGTGCTTTTGCAGTGCTGTGTGAGATTTTCATCCGCTAGCAGTAATTTATAAAAAGTGATACCTAGTCTTACAAAATGTTTGCCGACCTAGAAGTAAAGGTCATTTTGAGTCATCATTGAAGTTATTACTTATCTCAAGACCGCTGTCTGAAAAATATTAAAATTCCCACAGACTGGATCATCTGTATTTAACAAATGATGAGTTAGATATGTGATGAACCATATTCTTAAAATGGACCTAAGGAGCTTTATCAAAAAGTAGATACAGAGTGGACAAGAGACTTACAGAGCATGGTAGAAATACAGACACTGTGCAAACACAGGCAGGCGGAGTGAAACCAGGACCAGAGCGGCCCTGATCACATCCTGACAGCTCATGATGGCAGCTTCTTGTTAAAAGCTGCACGAAGAGCCTGGACCACATAGATAGAAGGGCCGACTCGTGGCCCAGGCCGCAGGCATCATATCGTTCAGTTACACCACCTGTCTGAAGAAACAGGCAGGAATGGGAATACCAGAGCTGTAGAGATCCCTCCAGGCCAATACAGCCCCTCTCAGCTTATCTCTAGAACAAAGTTAGCCTTGCTTGAAGCCTTGTATGCCTTGTCTCCTTTGGCCAAAGGGAGGGATTTTTCCACTTTTGGTTTTCCTTTGGTCCGGTGTCCAAGATTCACATCCAGGTGACATCTACAGTAACATTCCAAGGATGAAAAAAAAGGCAAAATATGATAAATTTAGGCAAAATTATAAAAGAAAAATGCTTTCTTCCGTTTACAAACCAAACGTCAATCTAGCAAATGATACTGCAGCTCTGCCTGGGTTGTGGTTACAAAATATGATGTTATAACAGATTACAGTTACTTTTTCTGGTTTACTGTTACAGGCCAACACTGGGCTCAGCCGCTGCGCCTTCCTGCCCTGTTATTCTTAAAACTTGAATAACCTTGGCAGTTCTGGTTCTGGAAAAGAGGTGCTGTGCTTTAGGGAGGCTGTAAAGAAAGCCCGAGCGGCGGTTAATGGTGAGCCCCAATCACTCTAATCCATTAGGACTGCAGGGGTTATTGGAATTAGGTCTGCAGATTTGATTTTATATGATCAACATTAAAGCCCCGTCACCCACCAGTGGCACATTTCCTAACGCACTCATTTCTCACAATATTGCACCCATAGCTCGGCTGTGCCCACCCAACCAAAAAATGACCTAAATGGCTCAAAGTATTTGCTTCCTCCTGGAAATGTGGCTGCGCGTGTGTGTGTGTGTGTGTGTGAGAGCGCGTGTGCATGTGTGTGTGTGTGTGCGCACGTGTGTGTTCGCTGCAGTGGTAATATGTACAGCACAGGGAGTTATGGCGTGTGAGATGCTAATGCCGTGTGACTGTGCCAAGCTCTTATAGGGCAGCATGAGGGGCAGTAAAATGGTGGCTGGGAAGTTATGGTGCAGGGTTTACGGTATGGGAGACATTACTCATTTCTCCCTCACTCTTTCCCCTCTGTCTTTCTCCCCCCTCTGCCCCGCCCAACCCATACATTCATACGACAACCCATGCAGTCACATCAGAGGAAGGGGAAGAACGGGATGGCATCTCATTGGGAGTGTCCGAGCGTTGAACTCGTTCCAACAGTCACATCAAAGATGGCAATCGTGAGGTCAATTGTTTGTTTGTTTATTGTTATGCACAAATTGCAGAAGGAGTAAACCATCTGAAATACTTTCCATTAAACTAGGTTAAATATACAATAAAAAGAGATAAAACGTTGAGTAAGAATATATAAAACAACATTAGCAGGTACTGACTCAGTTACCTAAAAATCAACAATAAAAGAACTGCAGCAGATGTTGCTTTCTTTTCCCGAAAGTGGAGTTGATTGCATTAGTGTGAACATGAGTGATCATTTGTATTTCTATTACCTTTTATTACCTGCTGACATTGGTGGACTCGCTGCCATGTTTGCCGCCCGTTTTGACACACTTCCACAATTTGTGACGCCAAGTGGGAGATATCAGCCTGGGCTCCCAAAATTTCATGAAATGAGAATAATGTCTTAAAATGCAAATACAAATGCAAAAAGTGAGAGAAATGTGTTTTCCCACTAGGAAAGGATTACATGAACATGTCTTAGTTGCCTAAACCTAACCCTAACCTTAACCAATGTTGTTTTACTTGCCTAAACTTTACCGTTAACCGACCTTTTCCCTTGACAAACAGGTGAAAATGCCATGTTCAATTCATGCTAGTGTCACATAATCCAATTTGTGTCATTGTCACTTAATCCATCGTGCTGGAGGAGCGTAATCTTCACATAATTTGTTTCCACAAAACATATTTGTGTTTCAGAGTTCATGCTCATTACACATTACATTTCATGAGACTACGTTGGAGATATTGGAGCCGTTAATCACCACTAGCAGGCTATGTGAGTGTTTTTTCCCCCAGTCGGAAGCTTGTATTTAGGGTAAATTATCTGCCTCACCGTCCTTGCTTACCTTTCTCCTTCCCCTCCGTCTCTTCTTCTTTCCTCCTTTTTTTGCTTGCGCAGACATTTTCAGGCGTGCGCGCAACCCCCCCCCCCCCCCCCCCCCCCCCCCACACACACACACACACACACACACACATGCACAGACAGATGTATACACAAACGGATACACACAGTCGCTGACACTCACTCTGTCACACACACACACACACACACACACACACACACACACACACACTCATTCGTTCTGTCTCGGCCCATGAAGCGGTTAGTGTGGTGTCCCATGTGTCGGACATATGGGTCATTACCCATCCGCTGGATCGCCCTAAATCGCTGGGCGCATTCTTCTGCCGACATGATTGTTTTAATGGACGGCAATAATATACAGACTGCACTGCAGGCCCCACACTTGCGGTTGGATGCATATATTTTTCTTCGGTGAAGGAGGAGGAGTCTGTCTCTCTGCTTGTATTTTCACTCCGGGCCATGTGTGTTTGTGTTTCACGTGTCTCTCAGGAGTTGTGTATGTATCTCCGACGCAGCGGTATCTCATGTGTGGGCGTTTATGTTTATTCATCTCCAGATGTAACGGTGCATGTTAGCATATGAATTATATGTTTTACTCCAGGAACATGTTTAGTCTCAAAAATGTTTGTGTCCTTTCTGTATACTCGCACCTTGCCCTTGGTGCATGCATTCTCTTCTCTTTTCTCCCTCTGGTTGTATGTGTTACACTGACTTTTACAGTTTAGGGAGACGATGAACAGATTGGCATTACAAGTCTGTCGAAGTGTGTACTGCACTGCAAAAAATGACGATCTTAACAAGTGATTTAATTGTGCACTGAGTCCTAAAATCCTGTTTTTCTTAAGAAACTGAAGAACTCACACCAGTGGGGTCGGATCACTTGTTTTCAATGCAAATTAAATTGTTTCAAGAATTCCCAGCAAGCATTTGACAGACAGCAATAAGCAGGAGGTTCAACATCAACCCAAACAAGCACAAAATTTTCTGTCTCAAGTCTTAACCTTCAAGTCTCAAGCAAGTCCCAAGTTACTGTGGTGAGAATCAAGCAAGTCAAGTCGAGTCCCTGCTATAAGTCAAGCAAGACAAGTCAAGTCATTGCTCAGCTCAAGCAAGTCACAAGTCAAGTCAAGTCAGTCTGTTGGTCTCCAAATAGTATCTAAAGATGATTATAGGCATACTTTACAGGGCTTATGGCGAGTCAAATTAAAATACTCACCATGGCAAATAAAAAAAAAGTTGCAAGTGAAGTGTCCCTTGAAAATATTGAGTTTAGGATAAATAAATATTGTTAACAAAATCTGTATTCTTCTTTCCTTCTCTCTTCCTTTTATTTTGATCCGGAGGCAGCTTTACGATGACTGACAGGGCTAATAATAGCTAATGTTATGGGAATATCACAATGTATTCAAATGAAACGTTTACAAACCTCCCCTGATTATTAATTGTGCATTGGTAGGCTATAAACTAACCCTTAGCTATAAAACAACAAAGGCATATATTTCATGGCTATCAGACACTTTTAGAAAAACTTTTAACAACGAACTTGATCATCGGAAAATAATGCATCGTAATTATGAATGAAGCAATCTCTGCCGTGATAAAATCAACACCTGGGCTGTAATCCCATTTGTCTGGTGCCTCGCTGTGGCTAATCTACCTAACGCCTGGTCACCATATCAAAAACTGTAGATTACCTTACATAACATTAGCTAACGGGCTCAGAGTTAATTTAGTTAGGGTATTATCACAGTTTAGCTAACTTACTGATGTTAGTCTATTACTAATCTCAATCACATACGCATAAGAAGCTCCAGTCCATTATAAATCTAGCATAACATTAACATAACTTGCATGCAAATAATTTATTGAATTAATATACAAATCAAACGAAATGTAATGTATGTAATGACCCTTCCTTCGTTTATAATTTCCTTGCTGCTAACGGAGCGAGCACACAATTCAAATTAATGGTGAAGAGGCGCCTAAAACAGCAGAGAAAGGGGTACAATGGCATGTCGTTACACCTGTAACCATTTAACAGTCATGAGCAGCTGTGTTAGCTAGTAACCTGCCCGCATAGTTTAACTGGTTATACGGCCCCGAATAAGTCCCCCGATTGTCTTTTACATTAACGATATGTCTTCTCAATAAAATGCATAATCGATTCAAAGCCAAGTCTAACATACCTTAAACTTAACGTTAGCTTTCTAGCTAACGTTTGACCAGCCAATAAGTTAGCTAAAAGGACACATTCACGTACCTTTCTTTGTGGGTTTTGTAGTGACGGATGAAGTTGGATGTTGTAGCGGTCGTGTCACTTTTGACCTACAGACCTTGCATATGGCTTTTCTCTTCTTACTACAGTCATTGATAACATAATCCTTGAAACCAAATTTTATTCTTTTTGGAATAGCCCCCTCCATGATAGCTGCCTCCTGCCTCCCAAGTCCTTTCGAGTCATCTGTCTCAAGTCTAAGTCAAGTCTCAAGTCATGAATACCAAGTCAAAGTCAAGTCGAGTCTTTTATCAATGTTAGTCAACAAGTCTCAAGTCCTCAAATTTGCGACTCGAGTCTGACTCGAGTCAAGTCATGTGACTCGAGTCCCCCACCTCTGTAGACTACAGAGTCATGTCAACTCTCATTTTGGTTCTATATTTACACTGGTTTTCAAGGTTGGTGCAGACTGACTGTATCAACATCTATTCAACCTCAAAAGCTGGGTTTCCTAGCATCAAGTGACAATGTCTTCAAATAGGACAGATCACTCAACAAATATCAAGATGTCTTTTAATTCAAGGAAATTCTTGAGACAGTACAATTTACATTAGAAACAAGTAAAATCAACTCAACTCCATTTCCTTATTCACATTTAAAGAAAAACTGGACTTTTTTAGCACACAATCCAAGATGAAATAAATTGGTAAGATTGTCATCTTTTGCAGTGTGCCTTGCCGTTGCCTGCAATCCACACAGAACAGATGTATCACATACTCTTCTCACAGTCACGGTCAAAGCACCACACACACGACTGCATGTATACACACTCACTCCCACACGTGTATGTGCCCACAGAACACACACACACACACACACACACACACACACACCACAGATGCAAGCAGAGCCAAGGCTGTGACTTTAATTATCACCTTGTCTCTGCCTAAATGAGGGTGCAAGGCTTAGCTCATCTCCACAAGGACTGTGTGTGTGTGTCTGTGAGAGAGAGAGAGAGAGATAGGGAGAGACAGAGGGAAAAAAATCCCCATTAAATCACTTCAACATTCGCATTGTCTCAGTTCTTCTGCCCTTTCTTCTTGTGTGTGACAGCATTTCTTTGTCCCGGCTGATTGCAGGGGGGACAGCCGCCACCCGCCGTACTGCACCTGACCCCAAACCTCCCAGCACCTATCATTCATTCACACGAGACGTTCATTTCCCAGAGGTAATAGTTACCCTTGCAAAAACCCTCAGCTCTTCTGTCATCGCACGTGGAGTTTATAGTTTCTCAGTCAAACATCGGAGTGCATAAACAAACTCTCACGTCTGAGGAGAGATATGAAAGGAAAGGTTATGGTGCAAATTTATTACGTCTCCCACCCAAATCTGGGCAAGAAAAAAGAAAGATTGCGGTGTGGGGCTGAATAGATCTGTCATATTCCCTAAAGCGACATTTTGCCTCTCTGTGATGTATGATTTGATTACTATCACACATCTATAACATTTCACTAAGCCGAAAATCAATGGGGCTCAATGGAGACGCTGTAACAGACATAAATCATCTCAACTTCTCTCTTATCTTCCCCCCTCTGTGACATTAGATGTAAAGAGAAGGCAAGATATTACTGATAGAGGGAATAAAAGAGAGAGAAAAAGAGGATATAAGCAGATTCTGATAAGGATAACGTATGCAGAAAGCAAAGCTGTAAAACAGGGAGGGAGAGACGTGAGGAGGGAGATGAGCAGAGATTAGCACAACAGAGGGGAGGGAGGGAAATGGAAATAAAAATGGTAAAAGAAAGAGCAAGGGCAAGAAAAAAGGAAAGATTAAGTGACCAGTTGGAGAAGAAGGAGAGATTAGAATGAAGCGATAAAATAAACAGGGAGGGTAAAGAGAGATAAAGTCGCAGTAAGGCAACAAAAAAAAGAAAGGAGGGAGGGATCAGTCACAGATGTGTCGGGGCCTGCTGCTTCCTCCGAGGGTAAAAGGGCATCTTTAATCCCCTCGCTGGTGTCTGGAGCCCGGCCACGCAGTGTAAACACTCCACACACACACACACACACACGTATGCACACAAACACACATTAAAAAGGGCCGCAGGGGAGAGCAGCGGGACTCAACACCGTGGCATCTGTATTTAAACCTGGCACTCCATCGCGACGCCAGGCAGCCACACACTCGCCATGGCTGCCAGAGCTACTGGGAAAAAGGCTCGCAGTGAGGGGGGGGGGGGGGGGGGGACAAGCAGAAGTTGGCGAAGTTGCTCCGGTGGGAACTAGCGTGTCAAACGCTTCGACTCTTGTACGTCGTGCAGGAGGACCGGGGCCAGCCAGAGTGCCGCCAGAGGCAAAAAAAAACAGAAGAATGACCGGTGATAATTATAGATAATAACCTGGGATTAAAATGACGCTGGCATTTGGTACAATTTTAAGATGATTTGGTTTGCCAAAATGGAATTAATGTATGTGTGTTTTCATTTGCACATATTATAGGTAGGGATGGGACAATAACCCCTATTACTATATATTTTGGTGAAAAAAAATAACGGTTATGACTCCACCCCTAATTTTTATTACCATGACCATAACCATAAATGCCTTGTTGGGAGGCTGAATAACAAATGCAAAAAGTCAAAATAAATATTACATTTGTTCTGCAGTATAACATTAAACTGTTTTTAATGTTTTCATCTTATTCATAATTATCGAGAATAATAACGTATATTGAGATAATTTTGGCCAAGATAATCGTACTATGAAATCTTCATATGGGCACAGGCCTAATTGTAGGGGGCGTCAAACACTTAAGACTCTTAGCTAAATTGCTCAGGTAGGCCTGCAGATTAAATATTAGCCAATGCTAGTTACATTAAACAGGTGCTGTGCAGCAGCTAGCTAATAGAGTTCAGAGGGAGTTCAGCACTGACTTCAGCAGACTTCTGCTTCGCTGGGTCCTAGTGCCACCCCAGACGTTCGTCTATCTCTACCTATTGGATGCTGTGAATAAGACTTAGCTTAACTCTCTTAGGGTGCTATCACACCTGCAGTTTGTTTTCTTTGCTGTGAACCACAGTGGAAGAGTTTACTTTGTCTCATTTTTGTATTTGGTTTGTTTAGGTTCACAGTTAAGTGAACCAGGGCTTGTAAACAAAAGTCACGTGACTCACAAGAAGCTTGTTCATTGGACAAAGTTTTGTTAACCTGTCAACCCGCCAGGTTAGAGATTTTGATGGCAAAAACAAATCAGATCCAGCCCTTGTAACTTTGATTTATCTGCGCTCTTTGCCATAACTTTCCTTCTCTGGTTCAAACCAGTTAAGAACACATGAAGAAATTAATATGAACATGAAAATCACTCCAGACTCCATTTTTTCCCCTCGTTCATTTTGTTATGGCTTTCCAAGCATAAGTAACTGCTAGCTATCAGATGTCAACATCCGCCTCCTGATACCCATAAACCCTTGCGTTTTGTGATTGTTTCCTGCAGTCCGTTCAGATTACCTTCTCACTCCTAACGAACCGCACTTGGAAGAAGACAAAGACTCGCATTTTCAGTCATCTCAGTGTGATTATTTGGTCCCACCCGATTTCAAATGGCATCGTTCTCACCTGCCCAAACGAACCGAACTAAATGATTAAACACTCCATTGTCTGAATAAACCGCTCCAAACAAGCTTGGTTTGACCACACCAAGTAGACCAAGGCAGTCAGCATTGTAAGCAGTTTAGCTGCACTGGTTAGCTGGGAATAGTTGTGGTATGGAGTCATTAGTGGTTCCTGGCACTATTTCTCCATAAAGTCATCAAACCAACAGAGTGCACACTAATGCAAGTGAGAGAGATGCAGACAGTCTTGATGTCATAAAGTTTTTTTTTTTCTCACTGACTTGATTTTCTTCATACCCTACAATTTGACAGCCCAAAAAAAACAAGCGAGAGAATCCTGCTGGGGCTGGTTTATATAGCATCAAGCATCATTTATGGACTATATGAATATGGTCAGCATGAAACACATTTTGATTTTTAAGCAGCGCACACGCAGAGCATGTTTTTGTGTTATTATTACAATTTTCCGGCCCACGTCTGAGTTCCATATTTTTATGTAGTTGAGATGTCAAGCAACCACCGCTCAAAACACTTTTCAGTGAATTTCCCTAAACCGCCGCGACAACAATAGTGAAACTCTTGAATTATTCTACCGCTCGGCGGCCGCGTGCTTCCCCGCTTTAAAGTTCCCTTGTTCAGTGGAAGTTGAGTGATTTATTTTCAAGGGAAAGAAAATGATCACACTTTTCTGTTCCTTTCTGACACTGACTTTTTGGTATTTTCAAAAGTGTGTAGGACAGCATTTTTTTTTTTTAGCTTACTTTGCCCCCCTTTTTCCCTCACTGACGACTCGCCCACTCTCTCTCTCTCTCTCTCTCTCTCTCTCTCTCTCTGACACCCACGCACACATGCACACACACTCATAGTGGAAAATAAGCAAAAAAACAAAACCAAAAAAAAAGTGGGGCGTGCAAGGTGTCTAGGTGCTGCAGAGCCTCGTGTGTGCGTGGGCTGTTGCAGAAAGGTCAGGTGTAATTTGTGCAGCTGCGATGCCGCCTCAATTAGCTGACGACGATATTACAGTTTTTTTTTTACGATTGCTTAAGCACAATTTTGAAAACAGGGCTCATTTTGACACAAATCACAAAATCACACACCACACACAAGTGCAAAACACCTCATATATCCTGCAAAATGAAGCACTGCATTCAAAACTACATAAACGCTTATCAAAATCAAACTTTTGCACCCAATCGCACATACTTAATTCATATTACCAGATGTTTGTCCAACCAACTACACACTGTTGTGCTCAATCAAAAGCTCAGTTCATCTTTGGCGGGCTTTGCCATAATAATAGTTATGTATGTAGTGAATTCTGCAGAGAGAGATTGTTCAAGTCTACAGAAATATGTGCAGAAACACAAATATACTGTTGAAACAAAACCTTTTTTATTTTCCTCCACAACAAATCAATGCAACATATACATTACAGTTGTGTGAACAAAAAATATACTCTCTATCAAATACAGTAAACAGAAAAGGAAACTTTGAGGAAAGAATATACAGAAAAAAACAAATACAAAAAAAAAAAAAAAAAACAGAGGAAATAAATATACTTAGGCTGCATCTCGCCTCCTAGCTGGGTCACCTGGAGAGTAGGATGGAAGGTATTGAACAAGAAATTGTGGGTGGTCAACAAACCAGTTTTAGTCCAAGGCTGCACGATGGAAGCTGACATTGTCTCATACTACAACATATCTGTGCTGCTCTGCATCATCCATATGGTCCGCCGGTATCAAAATGATGCGCAGTCTGTCCAACAATGTGAGCACGTGGACTGTGTTGTATGGACCAAGGTTGGCATGGCGGTGGAGGACACCATTATGTGTGGTCAGGGTTACATTGTGATGAACATCTACAATGGCTCTGTGACCAGTGATGTTCCTTCCCCTTCTCCTGGTCTTTGTGAGGTTGAAGCCAGCCTGATCGATGAAAATAAACTCATGTGGGATCACATTAGCATCCATTTCGAACCCTTCCACCATTATGTCTTTGTCTCTCTGTCCTTTGGAAAAAAACAGAACTATAGTGATTGGTCAGTGTAGACTAAAGAAGTTTTTTTTTTCCACAGTAAATTGTGCAGGATTCTTGTACAGATATAGAGTGTATGACATGGCAGCCATTCATGAAGTACATAGGCGTCACACAACAACTGATGTATACTGATGTATACTCTCTGCCCAGCCTCTCTCATTGTCAACCCATGGTTGATAACATGGTCAACCAATGTGGCCCTGATCTCATCTGAGACAACTGTCCTTCCTCTTCCTCTTCCTCTTCCTTTTCATCGTCCTCTTACTCACGCCTTGACCTCTAGCTCTTGCTTCACCGTTGACCTCCATTTTCCTCCAAAACAGGAGAGCTCATCTGTGGCCTTTTTATAGTGCTAAAGTTCTGATTAACAATTGAACAATTAAGCAACTACACCTGTGAGGAGTGGGTGTTGCCAATTGGTAAATAAAGCTTGGCATTTTGATTGCCGTTGCTTTCCAAAGGAACACAAGAGATTTTAATTTTGAATATTGTGCCTAATGCAGAGAACTGTAGTGTTTTCAAAAAGTGTGATTTCGAACTGAAAACTGAGTGTAAAGCAGAAATTGTGCTTGCAATTTTGCAGACTTGGTTTAGGGATTTGGTACGTGAGTTTCAGGTTTCAGTGATTGCGTTTCAAGTTCCAATTTTAGTGTGTAAACAATTGTGAAAAACTGAAAGCATTCAGAAAAAAACTGTAAGCAATGAGGTGTTTGGGCAGGTGGCACGTGTATTAGTCCATGGGTGTGGCATTTTGAATGGCAGTGTTTTGAAATGGCAAACAAGTGACTGATCAGATTCCTGTGTCTTATGTAGAGAACCGTGTGCAGTGTGTTGCAAAAAGTGCCATGCTGAATTGCAAATTGGGTGCAAAGCAGAAAATGTGTTTAGAGTTTTGGAGACTTGAGCTGAGGTTTTGCTCTCTGAGTGTCAGTTTCAATAATTGTGCTTTATATGTCATTTTAGTGTGTTAGCAATTGGAAAAAAACTAACGAGCCCTCACACACACACACACAGAGCACAGTCAGCAGCAATGTTTAAAACCAACATATACACACATGACGCAGAAATACATAAATAATTAGACATATACACACTCACAAAGCTATTCATGCACTCACTCAAGTTTCTCTCTCTCTCTATATGTCTTCTCTAGAAGTCTTTTTTTCCAATTCCAAACAAGCTTTGCATGCATTTGGTGTTAAGCCATGAATCTATCAGGCATACACTGAGTTCACAAAACATTAGGCACACTTGCTTTTTCCATGAAATAGACTGGCAAGGTGAATCCAAAGTGAAATCTGAGTGAGATTCCCTATTGATATCACCTATTAAATCTTCTTAAATCATGATCAGGGGAGTTGTAGGTGAAGCGGGGGAGTCAGACAGATTTTCAAACCTTGAGATAACTGAGAAATGGGGGTGTTAAAGTAAAATCTGGTTAGAATTTTAATTATGGACATAAAAATGCTGGATTACTTGAACTCACCACTGTAATCTGATTACTTTCAGAGTGCTTTTTCTCTGCTTTTTCCTGCAGGACAGGAGAGTGGCGTAGTGTCAGCAAGCATCCACCCTGCTGAAATGCTCTTGAGCAAGACACTGTATCCCTACCTTGCTGTTGTGTAACTGACACTGACCTCTTTGTGAATGGGGCAAGCAAAAAAGAGAATTCCCCCATCTCCCACTGCAAAAAAAATCTTCATCTTAACAATTTAGTCTATTATTTAGTCCTAAAGTCCTAAAATCACAATTATATCTTAAAACAACTGAAAAAATCTGCAGTGGGTTTAGATAATTTCATTTGTTTCCAGTGCAAATCAACTAATTTCAAGAATTTTGTAGAATCAAGTGTCATTTTCTTGAGTAGTGCAGTGATCTGCCTTATTCTGACCAGATATTGACACTCACTTCTAGACAGTTACTGAAACAAGCGAAACTGCATTGGAGTAGACTAAATGACTTAAGATGGATTTTTTTTTGCAGAGCCTTTGCAGATCAACAAAGTATTAAAGCCCAATAAATCTGAAGTGCAATGGGCATTGTATTCTAGTAGACAGGATCATAATTTGAACAGTGTTGTCTTTATTATACCAGACTGAAGGATTGGAGAAAAAAAAAAACAGGTTCCAGGGTTTTGGAGCTCCGACAGACTCACAGACTCAGTCAATAAAGAGCTGTGGAGGCAGACAGAAGGTCAATACTTTACTCAACAAACGTCTGCAACATGGCTACATCAGAAAGCACAAATTCTACATTCAACCTGAGCCTTTATATTCAGGATTTAAAACTAATGCTGATCCCCAAGAGGGTCTACAATGATAAGGATGGGCAGTGCTAAGCTTGTATACGCAGAAATACACTAAGACAAGATGTAAGTTAATAAAGAGAGATGTGTGGCTCATCCTGATGTGGCAACTTGACACAGACACATGGTCAAATGTTCAAATTTGAAGGTATGTCATGATGGGTTTGCATAGGCTTGAGTTTTGATAGGCTTTGTTTCCCTTCTTCCCCTTTCTAACTGACTATTTCTATTCCAAAAGCGTCTGTTTGAAAGTGTCTTTTTTAGTAATCCAATTACTCTTTTGCCCAGTAAATGGATTGGATTAAATTTAAGATGAACTTTATTGATCCTATGAGAGGAAATTGGGTCACTGCAGCAGAAGAGTGGAGGTTTGTAAAGAGTAAAAGTTAGCCTACAAAAGGATTGTGAATGAAAAGGCAATAAAAGATGTAAATAAAAATGAAAATAAAAAAGAAATAAAGAGAGAGCTTTTCATGATACTAATAAAAGTTTCTAGTTTCAGATTTAGAGATGGCTACTGCCTAAACTTTTTTTTTTAGCAATTCCCTGCTTTACAGGTAAGGATTTCCAGTTCTTTACACTTCCATAAGTTCGTATTCTGAAGCTGATAAACAATTAGATCAACTTGATATTTCAGTTCAATCAATACAATTTTTACTACCACAAACAAGGCAATGCAAGTTGTAGGAACTACATGCAGAGTTGAGGTGACATTAAATAACGAGTCACACCAACAAACCTGTATTTCAATCTTTCGTTGTTGTCTATCTGGTCGAAAGTTGTTTCAGCTAAGTAAATAGTTGAATCAACATCATATTTTAAGGCAGCCAGGTCACTTTTTCAGTAAAATTGACCTCACTGGCAATCTTGAGTTTGATCAATACCGTGAATTGCATTATCTGCCAAGTCAAATAACTTATTTTCTAACAGGAGTGAATGCATTCATAAACAAGAAATAACATTCAAAATGACTATTTATTCTGACCTCAACAATTCAGAATGTGGACCAAATATGGTGTTTGGCTGCCAAACAAAGCGCAGCTGTTCAGGAGAAAGACAGAGTTCAGTCAGACTACTATACTATCAGTGAGGGATGGGAGAGAGTTTCACATTCACTCTCCCTGTCTAGACGTCATCCAAACCAGCAACCTTCCAGTCACAGGTCCCTTTCTCTAATCTTTAAGCTACTGCCACCCAACATGCAACTTACAGAATGTATACAGGTGAGATTGTGCAAGCAGGGCAGATGCACCTGTTTCTGTGATCGTATTTACTGTAATCCTGTCACATGTAATCCATTACTCCCCATTTCTAATCAGATGAGAATTGGCTAATGCCAATAAAATGTGGATCAGCTGAGGAATGTGAGATATTTGCCTATTTAATAGTCTCCTACATATATGTCACGTCTGACAAATGTAACTGTGTACTGTGTACAAGACACATGCATTCAATATGTTGGTTTTTTTTTTTTTTATTTTGATTTGATTTATAATATACAATATGTATGGACTACAGTAAGTGAGTCTCACATAATGGCCTTTATCTAATTGAATAAACCATAGGTGCATGGACAAGCCATTACTGCAGAGCATATCAGATAGCGGATTAGGTTCTCCTCAATGCACAGAGATGTGTATCAGAGAAACCTGATAGGCATGCAATACAGCGTGGCATTTGTATGGTCTACATTAGCCGAGTCTCACACACGGCTTCTGTCTAATTTTGTATATGACAGAGCAAATTCACTTCAATGGGGTTAAGAGACCGAACAACAATGTATTACAACTGCGATTACACATCGTTTAGTCGGGCGCGGATATGGAGTTTCCATATTGGTATGGGCAGCACTCTTCTGATTTGCTGCTGATAATTATCAATTTGTGAGATAGATTGCAATTTTATTAGTGGCTACATTTTTTATTAACATTGTTTGTTTGCTGCTCATGGTTGACTGTAATCTTTAGCTAATAATTAGAATTTGCTGACAGGAATTAATCCATCATCTTGGGGACACTTGCTACACAATACAGCTAGACCTACACTTACAAATTACACTGATTGGCCTAATGGGGGCGCTAGAATTAAATGTCAAAATTTACTTTGAAAGGCTATCAGTGCTACACCACCAGTCCGATTTTGATGAAACTCGGAGGAAGGATGCATCTTGCTGCTGATTGACTATAGGGGTGCCTGCGTTGTTGAGGGACGACAAGTCTACTTGTTTTACTGTGCTTTTGTCAGAATCATAATCACTTTATTCATGTGCAATAAATGTACAGGAACATAGATGACTCTGGTAGCGACTAAGTACAGTACTGAAACACATGGTACAGAGGCAACAGGATGTCTCTTCCTTGAAACGCAGACTAATGAAATTATTTTTGAATGAAGAAGTAATTTACAAAAACCATAGTTGAACAATTAAATGAATAAATAAATTGTGCAAAGTTAATACAATTTTATTGCAGGTTGTACAGATTGCCATGTAGCTGTGGTTAGGTAGGAACCTCCTTCATAACAGCAGTAGATACCATTGACTGGCCAATAGCTGGTATTTAATAAAAGGAAAATATTGGCTCTATTATCGTCAAATCAATAATATCGCCCTAACCCTTTGTGTATGTATTCCGTATCTGAAAGTATGAAGAAAGTATTAGACAGTAGGGCACATCATCAATTAATGCAGTGTCCATTTTCCATATTGATATTCCTAATTTTTACCAATACATCATATCTGATGTAATTATCCCTGTACCAAAATGTTGTATCATATCAAAGTTGCGCGACTGTGTGCTTTAAACCGGTTTTGGCCCGGAGTCTTTGTGCTGCAGAGACAGTATCATTATAAAAAACAGACCCAAGGTTGTTGGCATGGTTACTGCTGACTATTGTTATCATAGATCTTATGATTAGTCACGTCTGCCATTAGCTTTCTGCACCAACCTCTCCCTCCTGCGCTCTCTCTCTTTCTCTCTAGGCAGGATGTTATGGGCAAGGCTGACCTGATAAGGGCAATGTGTCCCTGAGCCCCCCCACCAAAAAAAAAAAAAAAAAAAAAAAGTCCTGTCACGTCATTTACCATCTGTCCCTCTCTGGGCCACCATCACCTCACCCCCTCCCGCATCCATCCTCTCCCAGGGATCAGGCCTCTGACTGGGCATGATGAATCACATCGCTCCCCTTCCAACCTTCTAGTCCCTGGAGGTCCCTCAACACCCCTGTCGCCTCGTTCCCATGTCTCCTCTCTCCCTTCTCCCCCCCTCTCCGCCCTGCTCACTGTCCCTTCTCACCTACCCCCCTTCCCCTTGCTCTCCTCCCCCTCCTCACCCCCCCTGTCCCCTCTCCCCAGGGCTCGGCGGGGCTGGCATCCACCCAGGGTCCCTCCATTTCCTCCACATCTGATATGATCAGGAGAGAAAAGAGCTGAGAACATTCTTTTCCCATGATTCTTAAGTGGCACCAGGGGCACTCTGGGCCGGCTGGCTGGCTGGTTGGCTGGCTGGCTGGTTGGCTGGCTGGCTGGCTGGCCAACCGGCTGGCTGGATGACTGGCTGGCTGGCCGACCCTGAAAAAGAGATCCAAAGCGCATAACTTAGCAGGATTAACCACTGGCTTCCCCTCTGTGCTTACAACAAAACACTTATCCATGATTACAACACTGGCTTACTTTAAAAGTGTGTCTGTGATATGATATGAAGTGGGTATATCTTTAACGTAACATATCCTTATATTCTGCAGGTGTAAAGTGCAGAAAAAAAAAATGTCAAGCCCTGTTTTGTATTTCTGTTCTGGTTTGACTAGCTACATGATTTATTGGTGTTTTTAAAGTGGTGATCAGTGAGGTCCTTGTTTGTTTTTTTGGACTGTGTTGACATCTGTTGTGCTCAGCACTCATGTCTCTGGTGTTTCTGCACTGCACTTCCCAGAGATCACCTGTCAATCAAACAGTGTGGGCGGAGCTTGGATTTAGTTTCTGTAGGTGGCGCTCTTTTCTTTGTCTGTTCAGCCATGGTGGCTATCACTGCTCATGCTAACTACCCAGTTCTTCTATTTATACCAAACAAACCACTATTACTAACATAACATAAAATGCATCACTTCTTGGGTGGCAGAGGATTTTCCCAAGAAAGAGCTACCAGACACCGGGTGTTTAGTAAGTTAGTAAGTAAGTAAGTAACACTTTATTTATATAGCACTTTTCAAAACAAGAGTTGCAAAGTGCTTTACAACAGGAAATAAAACAAGAGGCAGGTTAAAAAACAAACAAATAAAACGAGGCAAGAGACAACCAAACAAACAGAATTAAAACAGATAAATGACATAAAGTGCAGACGAGTAGTGCGACAGTCTATAGCGACATGAAAGTAAAATGATAAAACCCAGTAAAAGGAACATTAATAAAATGCCCGTTTTAAATAAATGGGTTTTAAGAAGTGATTTAAAAAGGGGAACTGAATCTGCCAGTCTAACACATAGAGGGAGGCGATTCCATAGGGTTGGAGCTAAAACTGAAAAGGCGCGGTCACCTCTTGTTTTAAGTTTGGATCGCGGGACAAGTACGAGCCCTTGGTCTGAGGACAGCAAATGGAAAATATTTCATGAACTGGATATCGGTTGAATCGCTGTTGTTTTCAAAATGGACTTTTATTCATTTGAAAAAGTTGTTAGCCAGGCTCCGCTCTTCCTCGGCCGTGATGCGTTGTGCTTTCACTGCACTGTGTTGTTTCTGTGCTGTGTCGTCCTGAGCGTGTGCAGTGGAGTGTGCTGTGCCCTGCTGTGCTGTGCAGTGTACCGCGCTGTGCTCAACTCTTTGCCTCCCCCCCCCCCCTCCCCCCCTCCACGTCTGCTCTGACAGTTTTGTCTTACTCAGGGAGATTGGAGCATTAGATGGAATTACCAGCTAGCTGTGTTCCCATGACAACGAGATACTGTTAGCGTCAGGCAGAATCAGAATCAAGCCCTGGGCCAGGATCTAAAAAGGACCTCCTCCGCCGCTCCTTCCTCGCCATCCCCTTCTGTTTGCCCCCCAAGGAGCTTTCTACTCTCTCTGTCCCCTCTCTCTCTCTCTCTCTCTCAGCCCGTCTCTTGTTTTTATCTCCCCGCTGCTGACAGAACCTGTTCACAGAGAGGAGCATTTCGGATTTCTCCTTTTTCGTGTTTTTTTTGTGCACACACACACACACACACACACACACAAGCACATACACACACTGCATGCAGGCACACAACATATTCTGTCATGGAAGGGAACGCTTTGAAGCTTTCAGGCGAACTCCTTGAATGCCCCGTGCAAGATGGACAAGGGGACAGAGGGAGAAAGAGAGAGGCAGGAAAGAGAGAGAGGGAGGGAGCAAGGGAAGGTGGGGTGGGGTGGGGTGGGGGGGTTTAGGGTGGCACCGGCCCAAGACATCAGCCTCGGTGACAGCAGGGACAGAAGAGGTGCCAGGCTGTGCCAGCAGTAGTGACTGACAATAAACCCGGGTCTCATTCAGAATGGCCCTGCATGAGGTGCAGCAGGGATGTGTGGTCACACTGGGGGGGGGGCTGAGGTATTTGATTTTGTGTGTGTATGTGTGTGTGTGTGTGTGTGTGTGTGTTTGCGTATGTGGGAGAGTGAGCGAATGAGTGACTGAGTGCATGTGTGCATAATACAGAGGAAGAGACAGAGAGAGAGGGGGGCAGAGAGAGCACGAGTTAGTGAGTGCTAGTGTGCAATAAAAGTGCAAGAGGAGGGGAGGGAGGGAACGAGAGAGAGTGTGTGTGTGTGTGTGTGTGAGAGTGTGTGTCTGCGAGGAGGATGGAGATGAGCCACTGACTTCCTGGGCTCCGGTCCAGGGCGAGACCGTTCAGCTCTGATGTACACAGAGCATACAACAGAAGGGATTTGCACACCCAATGCCTCCAATAGAAATATAATGGATAATATTTCTATTTTTTTTTTTGTCCTGTTGCAAAGGTATGAGGAGGATTATACTATTGTCTACAAATGATTTTGGCAGGGAGCAATATTTGTTGAATATTAGACAGCATTGTCTTGGAAACAAAGGTGCCAGGAACGGAAGTGAACTAAATTCTGCAATAATTCTCTTTATCAGCAATTGGCAAAATTACGTATTCACCAACCCCAGATGCAACAGTCTAATCCCTTCTGAGAATGTTTTGATTAAGTAAGTTAAGGCAAGTCCTTAAGACTCTGGCAGACAGCACAGACATTTTGTCAGTCGGGAGAAATGGAGTTTCCTGGCAAGATACGAAACAACAACAACAACAACAGTTCTCACTGCGTCTTTCTGCTGTTGCTTTGTTTGATTCTAGATCAAAACGACAAGTACACGTTGGTGGTCTAGATAATTTACATATCTCCCTTTATTTACATCCATCAAATGAGAGAAACACTTGCTCTGAAAGTGGGGATGTGATCACTCATTTAGTGTTTTTTTCAGCTCGGAGACAGATAGCATGCTGTGAAGACATTTGCGAGCCTGTCCTCCCAGGCCTTGATCGATGGTCCCGGGAGAGGGAGTTTGTTATCACCACTTCAAACATGCTTTCTTATTAAACGGGAGAAGCAACACAAAATACAGCCATAAAACATGCTACAGAGTCAGGAGTTCATCAGCCTCAAAGTGTCCACTCTCTTTATTGTGCCAAACGGCTATTCCCACGATCAATTAAGATACAGTCAGCGCCCCACGCCAGCCATGAGGCCGGATTTAATTGACAGAATCACAATGCAAGCTGGGCATCATACTGAAAAACAAACAGAGGAAGGTGGGAAAGAAAATAAATAAATATGTGCAAGCTTCATAGTTGATATGGATCTTTATTGAATCCTGTGAGTGTTCATCTAGAAACAACAGGATTCATTTATCCAGCAATCTATTAACAAATTTGTGCAGAAATCCTTTCCTTTCATCTCTGAAATGACATTTTAGCTGCAAATTAGACAGAATTGAGTCCTCAAAAACTTTGGCATGCATATTTCAGTAAAATAAAGCCTTGGCCATAGAGGATTTGAGCATTATTAAATGATTTTTTTCTGTAATTTTACATGTAAATGTTGCTGAAAACTACCTAGCATATTGAAAATAAAAGTAATTTGTGTCATAACATGTTATGTGTTGAGTTTCCATACCGCATTTCCCCCTAAAAAAATATGGATTTGCCTGTTGCTAACACAGCAGGTTAGATAGCAGTTGTCCCACACTTAAGTTGCTCCATTTCCTGTATTAATGTTTCAACAAAAATGTAAAGCTTTAAAGTGCCACCTCCATCACCCCATGGCCACAGCATGCAGTTATAAATACTTCATGGCAGAGTATGGTGGCTGTGGTCAGAAAAATAGAGAAGAGCAACCCCCTCACCTCGTCCCTGGCCCTCTCCCAACCGCGGAAGTGGGACGGTAAACAGTCCCTCCTTCAGATCATGAATAATTCAGGCTCAGTGTAAAAGATGCAAGCAGCTGGATGCCGGTGACAGAGAAGGAGACAAGGGAGCCTCAGGTTGCCAGGTCAGAAAGCTCGGCAAGATGGTTCGGTGTGTTTGTGGACGGGAAGCTACAATGAGGATTTTTAAGTGGACCTCACAGGAGTTTGAGTGCCGCAGGGGCGATAGCAGGTGTTAATATTTTATGGGGGGGTGGTAGGCAGGCGGTGTATGGACACAATGGACGCTACAGTGCAGAATCCTGTGCAGCACTGCACTTATGTCAGCCTGGGAGAACTTTTAATGGGGTACAAAGCATAATTGGTGGGCAGCCGCGGGAGGCTCGTAAAAACAGCCATAAAAGTAATAATGGCTTAGGAGAGGACAAATGAAAAGAGACCAAATCAATAATGAGAGGACAGGATAAACTAACGCTGCTGTTGAGGGAAAACCCTGTATCTCCAAAATGAGGAAGGAAAACAATCTTGTTTTTAGATGGATGACAACAGATTCTTGTAAATTATACAATGGATTTTGAAAGGGTTCCATAAGCCCAAGGATCATATATGTTCCTCAGCCTATGGAGCGACATATAATTCTACAATTCAAGTAAAAACATCAAAATTTGAGTTACAAGGTTTTCACCTGACGATAGCTGTATGGACTTTGTGCTTGATGGGGTTTGAGGAGTGGACACAGGCAGGGTTTTAATTCCAGAAATTGACGAGAAAGCCCAGTGATGGAGATCAATCTGGAGCATGATTTATTAGCTAAATAGAGAATGCCAGCATTACTTCATTAAATTTAAGGCTACAGACTGACTTACAGTGAGTGTAACAGTTGAATAAGCTTCAAGGGCTTTCAGGTGATGTAGGCCTAATGCACCCTCGGGCGGCCATATTGGAGGTCCACAGCTCTTGGGCAACACACTGCGAACAGCTGAACATGAACGTACAGATTGGCTGTCTCAACACAACTGGATAGACATTTTTTTGACTGGAAATTGATTATTTCCCTGCTGATCGATATTGTGTTTAGATGTCAGCTTGCTAACTAGCTAACCACAGTATCTGGTCAGCCAATTTTCACTGTCTTGTTGTAAACACATCTGATTTTCACACTAGCTAACTAGTAGAGGCAAGCGTTAGTAGTGGCTAGTAGTTGCATGCTAACATTAAAGTCACAATGAAACCACATTTTGAGAGCATCTTGCTTCCTTGAAACAGGATATGGGGGCCGGACATAATGCGGAGAGGGATCCACAGTCTGCAGCGGTATGTCAAACACCATCCAAAATGACATTATTGAAAGTGTTGCTCGTGTCATCCAAGATGAGCTTGACAAGGAAATAAGAAGCATATGTCCTTTTATTGCGGCGGAAATGGATGACACTTCAGATATTTCCAGCAAGTGCCAACTCACTGTTATTATCAGATATTTCCAGCAAGTGCCAACTCACTGTTATTATCAGATATGTCAACGAGAGAGGCACACCATGTGAACGATTTCTTGGCTTCTTTGATATCAGCTCAGACAGAGATGCAAAATCCGTTCCTACCTGTAATGTGTGTGTCGGGGACGTTGTTGAAGAGACTCGAGATTCTCTGTGCACATGTGAGAAGCTAATGCTGAGTTGCTACTGACATTAGCACAGTATTAAAAAGAGGATCAAACAACACCACTGTAGCCCGATTATTGCCCGGGAGACTGGAGTCTTCACATAAACCTTAGGGTCACATTTGCCTGAATTTAGCTGTTTGTGTTGTAGTCAGGCCTACTGAAGTTGTGCCACGTCTACACACACACGCACACACACAACACACACACACACGCACACACACACACACACAATCGGCACCATGGATAGGGCCCGACGTGGCTTTGAATAAATAGCTTGTGAAAACTTCTTTGGAATTTCCCTAATTTTGCATTTGTTAGTGGTCAAGAATTATATATTCTTTTCACCCTTGCTTTGCATTTAGGCCATGCTATTTAGATTGAATTAGTAATTCGTTTTGGAATAGTGTATTTATTTTTTTATGTCAAGCAGATAGATAAGAGACGCGTGTAAGTCATGTATCTGTTTGATAAGTGCATCTTTTGATGTGAAGGTACATCCTTTAATCTGTTTGTGGGTTGAATGTTACATGTACACGTATCCGTAGACTACTTAAAATGCGAGTGGGTAATTAGCTTTGGAATACTGTATTTTTGTATGTCAAGAATATGTATAAGAGACAGGTGTGTAAGTCACGTGAACGTAAAAATGTTGCGGTTTACTACTAGTGCTTTGGAGTAGAGACGATCAAACCTTAATCACACTATTTATTTTTTTTACATATATAACATTAGGCTACTGAATTGAGCTACATCCACACCATAACAATCTATTTCAGGTATCTCTCTTTTTCTGGAGACAGAAAAAAATATATATATATTATATATTTAGACATTAGTTCCGCACAGCCAATTCTCCACTGGACCTCCATGATGGTGCCAGACGTCATTGCTGTGAGATTTGTGACACAACTGCAAAGCCTCTACTCCGAAATTGGCAACATTGCAAGGAAACAGTAGCAAAGACTGTGATGGTCAAATAAGCCACAGAGCACAGACAGCATGTAACAAATATCACTGTAGCTTTTTTCCAGTGGGAGCCATTAGACCACACATTTCTTTGTCATGATTTAATTTCAAAAGCCGACCAATTAAACCACTTCTCTTTATTGAAAAGAAGGGAGGAATTGGTTGTATGATAAAATAATGCGAACTCCTATTTAAAACACTGACAGCGGAGAGAGAAAAGTCGACAGTGTCAGCCACCTTTTTGTCTCTCACTTTAAGGTGAACGATCCGGATGCAGTGTGAGAATGGCTCACTGAGATATCTGACATTTATTTCAAGCAGGCTGAAAATGGGGTGTTGGAGCCCATCAAACTCCCAATTATCAAACTCTCACAGACAAGCCAAGGAAATGTGGGGGTAGGTGTGGCTGTCAGTTAATTGGTGGGATTACAGTGTTTGCTCATTATCACTTCCCAGCAGTACCGATGAAAGAAAGTAAAACTCGAGTCAATCTGCGGTGGGGAAGACGCTTTGTTGCAATCGCTCGAGCCGGCTTTGATGAAATGTAATTGGTGTTATATTTATGTCTTAACCGTCAAAATTATCACATCGAACCTGTCACCTTCGATAATACTTTCACCATCAGAGATCGAGATTTTACTGCACCTTATTTATAGTAGCTCAGACTTTATGTATCAGTTTTCTCGGGGGTGAATATGGCAACTTTTTCCTGTTTTTACGTCACCCTCTCCCCGCTGAATCGTGTCCCGTCTCCCATCTCTCCCCACTCTACTTGTTCTCTGTAAAAAGTAAAGAGTAAAAAAGTTTTTAAAAATAACTAACTCTGCCTTTAGATCCTTTTTTTTTCTCCCCTAGCACATCTCTCTTACATGATTATTCTTGGGTCTTAGTAACAGGCTCTGACCCTAGACCTCCTTACTGTTGCTTGCTTGTAGAAACTGTAGCTTATTCTACTATTACAGACATTGTTAGTCACCCTGGAAAACAGCATCAACTAAACACCTACACTGTAAAATGAAAATGTTATGCTTTAATGGTTCTGCTTGGCATGAATACCTAGTTACATTACCATCCAACGGAACACCTTTTTCATTATTATTGTTCTAATAAACTCTAGTGGAATAGCAACTACAAGTAATTTACGCATGCTGTTTTTTTAATCATTATTGCTCTAATATTAGTTTGCCCTAAATTACTGGTGACAATTACCTCTAGAAGAGTAAGAAACACAACTAAATAGTAAATGTACTTTTTATTTTTAAATGTCAATAGGAGCCAGACGTAATTATGCCATTTTGAACCCGACGTCATAATAATAATAATAATAATGGGTTTACATAATGAAAATAAGGGAGCTATAATCTAATTCAGCGAATGGCAGCCTAATAGCCGATGAATACACAATCATTTGCTGTACAGACTTTGCACATGAATGAAAACTCAAATCAAGCCCATTCATATCCGAGGTCATCGGTCGCATTGGAGAACGGACTGAAACAATGTAGTGAATTAATATTAATGATCTCAGGTCAGCACCCTTGTAACAATTACACTTTGCACATTAGACCACACTTTTGCCCATGTTCCCCCTTTAAACCTATTTGCATGCATAATGAGGAATTTGAATGAGAGGTCATCATTTATTAATGCTGTCATTTATATTTATGACCGCGGTGCTTTCATAGCGCGGGCCCCTGTGACGGAGCTCATGATCAGCGTTGGCATTTGGTGGGGAGTTTGACGGCCCTGAACGGGGGAGTGGGGGGTGGGGGGTGGGGGGGGTGGGGGGGGGGGGGGGTATAGACTGTGAAACAGATGGACGTAGTGAGTGTGACGTCACCCATAGGTTTCTGAAGGGCCGTTTTGAAACCTAAAGATTGGGTTTTACAATCGCTACCATGTTGACATGCATGTTGAGCCGCAGCGTCACCTGCTATTGGCCTGTAATCGGTGACCTGTCAATCACTGGACAGGTGACCTGTCAATCACCAGGGAAACAAAACCGTGTTATAACCCTTGTATCCCGTTAATGACACAATTATTTTGAAAATCTCCAAGACACATATTAGAAGAAGTGAAATGATCTACTGAGACCATAACCTCATGTCGAAAAAAATGATTGACTTTATATTTTGAGTGAGAAGTTGGGTTGTGGTCCCATTGACTTGCATGGAGTTGGGCCGGGTTTGGAGTCCTTTTGGAGCCGGCCTCTAGCGGCTCCTAGCATAGGAATTGCTGCCGCCGCTTCCTTATCGGCTTCAAAATTCACCTGTGGCTTTGGCCGCTTGGCTCTAGCATGGTGCGCGTGCCATTTGTGAGTATTTAATCCCTGCACCAGATGATGAAGTATCTCCAGCAGCCACCAATCTCATTTGACCAGGCTGCCTGATTCAAATTGCAGAATAACAATGCGTTGACTTAACATTATGCTGTAAGTTGTGTTAATATCGAGAACGGTGACAGATTTAGCGTTGCTTAATTGTATTAACCCAAGCTGTATAAATTATTGAGTGATTGCTGGTTATAAATATGTTTGGCGCTGTCTAGCGAGGTGATGCAGGCAGCATCGATGGAACGCAGGAGCAGTTGGAAATAAATTACATTTCTATCTTCTCCGGCTTCTCAGTGCCTTAGAAATTCACTGCTGGGACAAAATATTGGGCAAAGGATTGAGACATAAAGCCATCTGCTTTGACTGTATTTCTGTCATGCTCTCCCCTCCTTCATTCAACACAAAACTAGAACTCAGGCACCCCAGAGGGATCCAGAGAGAGAGAGAGAGAGAGAGAGAGAGAGCAAGAGATATTACACTGAGTGAAAAGTTTGTGTTTATTTATCATGGTCTGTCAAAGCGTGTCGAAGAAGCGCGCTGCAGAAACCTCATTTCAACCGCACCGCGAAAGGGCTGCGTGTGCCGAGACAGCTTTCCCTATGTAGGAAGTCATCGACTCCCCCGGCGAGCTTCTTCTTCTGACTTCTCTGAATCGCACAGATAGAGCTCGAGGAAAGCAGACACATTCACATTCTGATACCGAACCGTGGCTGATCAAGTTAAAGGTATCATTCGCGAAGCCCTTGTGGGTAGGAATAAGTGGGAAAAATGTTACACATCATATCAGGCTCCGGCAGAATTACGAATCGTACTCCAACAGGAGTGACACCAGGACAAATAGGAAGAAGCGTATCAAAAGCATAACTCGGGGTGTTCAAAATCAAACACACTTGGTGTTTGACTGATACTGAGTCCCACAGCGCTCGTCAGGACAAAGGTCTTTAGCAAGGAGGTGATTCATTTTGCAATCTGGAACTAAATCCATATGGCTGTGGAAGCATAGACTTAGCCCAGAGAAATATCATATACATGAAACACGCCAATGCATGCAGTTGGGTCTCCTTTGAAAACGTACTCTCCATTTTTTCAATGCTTGCTGAATCTCAGGTCTATTTAAAAACCTTTCGAAATATCACACAGTGAGTAGTTCACTCGCTGTACTTCTGCTCTGCAATCTGGGCATAGAAAATACAGGTTTGTTTTTTTTTTTTTTTTTATATGAAAGTGGATTATTGTCATTATGGAACTGCAGTCTGTGTCCATGACGCACAGACAAGAAGAAAGGGCTCATTAACACAGGTGGGAGTTAGTGGCAGGGGGGTAAACTGACCCTTGTGTCAGCGTGAAGTGCGGGGAACGAGAGACAGAGTGCGCCTTGAGCGCGTGCGAGAGAAGTGCGCCTCATTCGAGCGAAGAAAGGAGGGAGGAAGAGGAGCACATTCGCGTGAGAGGAGGAGAGAGCCGGGAGAGCAGGAGGCTGCTCGGCGGATCGGAGCGTGAGTGGGAAGTGTGACACGCTCCCAGCCAATGGCGACGCAGAACTCCCACACTCCCGGTCGCCACGGCATCGCTGCTCCTAGTAACAGAGGGCTCGACATGATCTCTCCCTCTGCCGTGTCCTCTGCACGTCTCCGTCTCTCTGGCTCTTTGATTTTTTTTGCCTGTCTGGAGAGCTGCAGCCCTATCACGCATTCAGCATGTTCTTGGCAGTGTTAGCTTGTAGTGGGTTTAGCTAGCAAGTCAGCATGAATTTATTATTTGTTCCTGTTTTGGGCCCAGTATTAGCCAAGATGGTCGTGCATTCTTGAGTACTGTAGTATTGCTGAGAACTTCATGAGTCCCTTTAGTCCCTTGCTAAGACCCTTTAAACCCGTCTCACAGATGTAAATTTGGGTGTGTTCACATGCTCAAACTGCTATTCAAACTCATTTGGCACCAAATAACGCCACTGAGAATGAAAATATGAGTCTCAGTCCTCCAGGCAAACTTCACTGCGGCTCTGTGGGAGAATGAGAAACTGCTTGTATTCATTCTTAACGTTTCTTAATTGCTAGTCATTCTCACATAATTGTTAGCTAAGTAAATCATCCCTGACAATCCATTGTGACTAGTTTACTAGTGCATGAACTAATCTGAAACAACTACAGGAAACAACCCCAAAAAGCATAGTTTTATGGGTATAAGGAGACATCTAATAGCCAGCAGTTGTAGATGCTTGGAAAGCGTAGCATAACAAAATGAACCAAGCTCAAAATCTGTCTGGACTGATGCTCATATTCAGCTATTTCTTCATGTGTTCGTAACTGGTATGAACACCAGAGAAGGTCAATTACGAGGAAGAGTGCTGATAAGTCCATCACGCTTAGCTAAAGATACAGCAACTCAAATTAGATTGGTTTTGACCCTCTTGCTGCCAAAATCTCTCACCTGGCAGGATGACAGGTTACCGAAACTGTCCAATAAACGAGCTACAGGTGACGAACCAACAGTAGATGAACCAAACCCAAAAAAATGGGACAAAATTAACTTTTCCACTATGCTTCAGAGCAAAGAAAAACAACCTGTAGGTGTGATCACACTCTCGGTGGACCGGCTCCAGCAGACACATAGTACTACTGTATGGATGAGTTCTTGCTCACGTCTGTTTTACTGTGTGGGAATGAAATCAGCGCCAGTTAAGGCATTTTCGTCTCGGAACTGCTCCCATCACACTCACATTATACCCCTGTGGTCACGATGCACACGGCACTTGCCCGTATGTGTTGCACTGACGCCCAGGTCAGGTGCACACACACATCATTTAACATATGGTGGAAGCACTAGTGCTACAGTGGATGGCTTCAAACTTTGATGAGTTTATTTGAGTTCCAACCTTGGAGGGAGACATCGTCATCCATGAGATCACGGCAACAGATGGTCCAGTCTTCCACTGCCTGCAAACAGGGTTATTTTTAATGTGTTTTAGAGTGAAAATTCACACAAAAATACCACCCCTGAGAGAGGGAGAGAGAGAGAGGGAGCGAAGAAATATGGTGTGAAGTTGCAAAAAAAAAAAACCTTACAAAGCCCTTACAAAGATGTGTCATAGATGGGAGACATCCTTTCTCTGCGGAGAGAGGAATATGAAGTTAGAGTCTCCAAAATAAACTGAGAAAGAGAGAGAAAGAGAAAGAGAGAGAGAGAAAAAAAAAGAAGCTTCCACATGACCTTAGTGAAAGCCAAGCAGATCCGCCGCCATCTGCTTGCTGCTTTGACAATGATAGGAGTGGAGTTTTTTAATATAGCAAAGGAGGCCAGGCAGCGCGGTGACATCCAAATGAGAAGCAGTGTGACCGTGTCTGTTCATATTACAGTGAGACGGGAATAGTTTTGTGTTTGTGTGTGCAGAGTGTGTGTGGATTTGTGTGTGTGTGTGTGTGTGTGTGCATGAGAGAGAGAGAGAGAGAGAAAGAGTGGGAGAGAATATGTGTACACGTGAGTACTGTGTGTGTGTGTGTGTGTGTCTCGGCCGTCCACGGGGGTGTGGGAAGGTAGGAGATGAAAGGCAGAGGGAAGCCGTCTCTCCGAGTGGAAACGACAGACACCTTCTCGCTGAAACGTCCCTTAATATTCCCCGCTTCACATCTCATGAGAGGAAACTTCGCTGAGACAAACACGCCGGGCCCTGCTCGTGCCGCTCTGACGTGTTTCTCCTCCCACCGGCCGGCTAAAGCACCGGAATAAAAACCCTCGATGCCTCCTTACGCGCCTTAGGATCCACATGCGGTTTTTATTAGAGTGACACCTTGACGTTTTGGATTTCAGCCGGTTTGTTTTCTTAGCCGCAAAGCATTTTAGGGCGACACTGCCATCATAGAAAATTATTTTTAGCCAGTAAATACGTTTTATTAGCCTTGTGTACATTTAGTTTTCATACGTTTATTTTTTTTTTGCTTTTTTATTTATACCATTTATTAGCTTCTTATTCATATCCTTTATTGAATTTTACTCTTTGTCCACCAACCCAGGGGTTCCCAAATGTTTTCATGTCAATGGTACTCACCATTGTATTCTGTATAATAAGGTGGGTTCGTCTTCTCTGGCAGAGAGGCGTAATAAACATTGGTATTTGTTTATATATAAAGCCCTCGTTGGAAAGCTACCACCCTACATTTCAATGATGCTGGACTGGAACCTTGGACCCTATCAAACTCGCTCAAATGACTTGCTTATGCTTAAGGTCCCCCAAGCACGGCCTAAATCTGGACAATCAGCCTTTTATTTTAGTGCTCCAAATTCTTGGAATGATCTTCAACACACACTAAAAATCAATACTCTACTAACCTATGGACAATTTAAAACCATGATCACAAACCTCCCTGCCTCAATGTGTAACTGTTTTAATTGATTTTCTTTATTCTCATCTATGTCTTGTCCTATTTATTTAAAACTTTGAACTTGTTTGTAACTCGACATCATTGTAAATGAGGGCAACCTCAATGGTTATTCGAGTTTAAATAAAGGTTTGAAATGAAATGTCAAAGTCCCTAAAACAGATACTCATTGGGCTACAAACCACCATCTTAGTGGATTTTAAGATATTTTTGTCACTTTTATTAGACAGTTGAGAGAGTCAGGAAAGACTGGGAGAGAGAAAGTGTCAAAGGTCCTGGGTCGGATTCAAACCCAGGACGTTGTGTTTGTGTCTTAGTCCACTGGGCCACCAGGACACCCATCTTAGTAGATTTATGCTGTTTGATATTAACTAGAAGACGATTCATACTATAACAGTGGGAGAAATAAACCCTCTGATCAAAACTGTACTGGATTTAAGGTTCTAACTGGAACCACAAACCACCAGGAAAGAAGGGTTGCAATCCATGTTCAGTTTATTTATCTAAATGTTGATTGTCATGAGGATCGCCTAAACAAAGAAAGAAACTAATTACAATATCTTGCCCTAACAAATAATAAATCCAGCATTTAAATCATGTAAACTCTTAAGCACAACATAATCACAATCAGTAGAAAGAAACTGCTACTTACATTCAAAAGACACATGGCAAACAAGTACCTCACAATCAAGGTGAGGTGAAGGTGTTTGGAGAACTTGCAGTTTCTAACAAAAACTGTCATTCTAGAATATTCTGTCACTGCGCCATCTTCAAATCAAATAACATTGAAATTAAACTATTCCTCATTTTGCTAGGAGACCGCCTGAAAAAGGCGTCTGCACACTCAAAATCTGTGCAGAAATAATTTATTGCAAGCTTTCAGTCTGGAGACCTTCTTCAAGGCATAAACGGGCAACAAGTGAACAAAGCAATGTGAGGGTTGCAGAATCAGTCGCTTAATTGCCCCAATGCAAAACACCTGTCATCCCAGCATGTGACCAAGGTAGTCCCAAAGATACCTGGCAGACTACAAATCAGTGTATACAATGACAGTTAGAGGCACATGAAATACAATATATACAATATTTACATGGTGAGTGAATATACTCTAATAAACAATAGAGGTCAATGCGATGTGGAGGCATCAGGCAAGAGCCATCATAAAACACTCATGTCAAAATCCTTGTTTAGGCCCAGAGGTTGCAATGTTCCTAAAGAATGGATCCAAAAAAAGCTCTCGCTAGGAGACCACCTGCAACCCCTCTCAAGGACCCTCGGGGATCCCCTTACCCCACGTTGGGAACCACCACACCAATGTTTACCCTTACTTCTTCTCCCCTGAAATGACTGAACTTCCCCTCAGGGATCAGTAAAGTCAATCTTATCTCGTTGGGGGGGAACACAGCGGGGGGGGGGGGGGATGTTCCTACACTCGTCCTTCAGTATCCCTGCAGCAGCGTGTTAGCATCCCGCACTGAAACCGAGGGGCAGAGCCAGCTGGAAGCCTGCATGCAAATTTAACTCTGCTTAACAGAGATACTCCGCTGTGGTATAGCACTTTCATTTTCTGGTCCGCTCACCTCCACACAACTCCAAAAACATCCAATCTCTGGCATGAGCCCCCCTGCAGTGAGTACATCTGACTCTCTTTTATGATAATTGCACACAGTTAAAAATCCAGTGCAATGACTTCAACTCAGTCAGGAAAAGTTCAAACACAATGAGCATCATTTTGTTCAGTTTTTGATGGTTAGATGGTGCAAAGCCTGTAGGACTGAGCCAATATTTCTATCTTCGGACCAAATATCCAGTGTTGGAACTTCAGAAACTACTATTGACCAGTCAGAGCATTCATTACAGTTTTTCGCAATTGTTCACTGAAACCTGAAACTCATGTACCAAATCCCTAAACCAAGTCTGCAAAATTGCAAGCACAATTTCTGCTTTACACTGCTTTTCAATTCTAAATCACACTTTTTGCAAAACACTACACACAGTTCTCTACCTTAGGCACAACATTCAAAAACGAAAATCACATGTGTTCATTTGGAAGCATTGCCATCCCAAATGCTTAAATTCATTTATCAATTGGCTACATCCACTCATCACACATATAAACACTAATATCTGAATCGTTCACTCAGAAATCAGAGCTTTAGCTCTATAGAAAAGGTCACAGGTGAGCTCTCCTGTTTTTGAGAACAATGGAAACCAATGTTGCAGTGAGAGCTAGAGGAAGAGGAGTGAGAGGAAGAGGACAAAAAAGAGCAAGGAGAACAGTTATCTCAGATGAGACCCGGGTCACTTTGGTTCACCATGTGGTCCACATGGGTTGAGCGTGAGGGAGGCTGGGCAGAGAGTCCAGCCCAAACTGAGCTTCACTGCTGCTTTCATCATCCAGACATTCAGAAATAGGACTACATACGCCTCTCTACCCCATGCTACTGTTCTTTATAGTATACTATAGTCCTACATATCACTAGGCCTGTGCTACTCAGTGATGGTTGGCCAATGTTACAGTAATGTGTCAATTCATATTGAAAAATAGAAATATTCTTGTACCATAACCAATCACATCATGTTTTTAGATCTTCTGCAGAATTGAGAGATGACAATCTGTGTGAACACAGCTTTTTTTTTTTTTTTTTTTTGACCGTTGATCTTACTGACTGTTTTTCCTGGTTTTCTCCTGTTGGGTATGTAAAGTGTTACTATACAAAACACAAGTGTTCCAAAATACTGCATTTTGGAAAGAAATAAAAATGTTTTTGTTACTGTATTGCATTTGTGTGTGTTTATTTATACTGCATATATCTGAGTAGATATACATTACTGTAACAATCTTTTACAACCGGCTACAGTGTAACACTGAAAATGCAAAAGGCATAAACCTACTGATAAGATATTCATAGTAGTGTTTTGTGTTGAGCACATCAGTGTGTTGTTGGTTGGTAGAAAGAGAGAGTTTTGCATTTTGTGTTTGTGCTTTTGTGTTTTATGTTTAGAGTTTTGAGAAAATGAGCCAAAGATTCAGAAAACGTGTGTAAACAATTGTGAAAAACTGTAAAACCTGGGTGTAGGTGACATCACTTACACCAGGAAGTAGATTGGAATTCTAAATCTGATTCTGTTGACCAGAGAAGAGTTTTTCAAAGGCTGTTAGTCAATTTCCACAATGGTAACAGTTATAATAATTTGGGTAGCTTTACATTAACAGGTCCTTTGTTAAATTATACCATGAAATTGAGAAACGCCATTCTCATTGCCATTCTCATAGTATGCTGATCACACCCTGCTTCAGCTCATTTACAAGTCTGATTTTGTCTGAACGGAAGCAGACAATTGCATCACTACTGCAAGAAAACACAAAGAAAGACAACAGAAGCGATTTACTCTTACCACCCAGAGGTTTGAGAGTTTATAGCAGATTTAAATACCACCAGACTTGAAATATCCATTTAGGACGCAAACTGGTCTCAGCTCAACTCTCCTGCTCTAAGATGTACAACGAGCATATGGGCTGGGATGTGGTGGTGAATACTGTACAGCACAAATAGCAGTCTGATAAGCATACCAAAGCATCTTTATTATGCCAGGCAGCGGAAGATTAATAAGGTGATGTGTTTCGACTGTAATTGACCCAGTTAATGAGACCCTTGTTTTGTGGTTTCCTCCCCCGTAACCAACTGTGAGGATGCTCAAAACAAGTGCCAAAAACTCCCATCTCTGCCTAACAAAATTGGCTTATTAATTCCAATTATACTGATCATTGAACACTCAAATGAAAAATGAAGACGTTTCAACTTGACTAATTGGCCCCGGGAGTGAGTGTGTGTTTGTGTCTGTGTCTGTGTGTGTGTGTGTGTGTCTGTGTGTGTGTGTGTATGAGAGAGAGAGGGACAGAGGAAAAAATAGGGGAAAAAAATGACTGCAGGACAGAGAAGGAACTTTCCAGTTGCCAGTTTTGTGCAGTATGCAAGGATGCTGCTAGTGGGGGGAAATGGTACTTTCAAAGGGCCTGAAATACATGGGATCTCTCTCTCTCTCTCTCTCTCTCTCTCTCTCTCTCTCTTTCCTTCAGCTGAGAAACATCGCTAAAATTAGATCATTTTTTTCATCATACTCAGACCTTGAAAAGGTCATCCACGCTTTTATTTCTTCTCGGCCTGACTACTGGAATGCCCCTACTCCGGGATTACCCAGAAAGCCATCTCTCGCCTCCGGCTAATACAGAACGCAGCTGCGAGACTTTTAACCAATTCCAAAAGACGGGACCATATTACTCCCATCCTTGCCTCGCTTCACCGGTCGCCTGTGAGTTTTAGAATTGATTTTCATATTTTGCTGATAACTTTTAAAGCATTACGGGGCCCGGCTCCAAGCTACGTCTCTGACTTGTTATCCCCCTATGTGCCCGAACGCAGCCTGGGATCCTCAGGTACGGCCCTCCTCGGTGTTCCAAAGCCCCGCCTCATTACGAAAAGGTGACCGAGCTTTTGCTGTCAGGGGCCCCTCGACTGTGGAATTCCCTGCCTGAGGATCTCAGGCTAGCCAAGTCAGTATCATCATTTTAAATCTCTCCTTAAAACCTACTTTTATGTAAAGGCTTTTTCTTAGTGAGGCTGTTATCGGGGCGGGGGGTTTGGGGAGGGGAGCGGTCGTTTGGAGTGGAGGCGGTGGTTTTGTGGCATTGTCAGTGATTGGTTGGTGCTGCCTTGGTGGGCGGAGTCGTTGGTTCCTTTCGGGGGTATGGAGTTTTCTCAGGGGCTCCAAACTTTTAAACTTTTAAGCTTTTGAACTTTTGAATGGTAGTGTATCTCCTTTTTATCGTTTATTGTGCAATTGTGTTTCTTCTTCACGTTCACTTTTATCTGTTTACATCTGTGTTTAGTTGCATGTCTGTTCGTTTTCTAGTTGTATCCATTTATCCCCTGTATTACCTTTTATTCCTTTTTTTGTTCTTTTTTATTTATTTATTTTTATTATTCAACTGTTTTATTTATTTGATTGTGGCAAATTCTGCGTCATTGTTTTTTGGTTTTTTTTATTGTATGTAAAGCACTTTGTAATCTTTGCTTTTAGGAAAGTGCTATACAAATAAAGTTATTATTATTATTATCCATAAAAATTCAAACCAATAATATCACTGATTTTAAACAATCCCCTTCGCCCTTTCCATCATATAAAACTGCCTTTCTGTCCCTAACTGATACTGCTATCCTATTGTTTTACACTTTCAGCCTGAGTTTTATCCCCTAATTTAACCTTAACCCTTACTTTAACCTAAGTGTAATCCTAATTTTATCCTTAACCCTAAACCCAAATCCTAAACTAGCCCCTTGAAAAAGTGCCGGCCAGCCAAAATGGCTCTCACAAGGATAGAAGCACAAGAACACACACACACACACACACACAGAGTTTAGGCACCCAGTAGAGTTCAGAGTGGTCGTTCCTGCAGTGGGGTTTTGTGGCCCGCTGCACGTCACCCTGTCCTATCAGTGGGTCCGATCGCACCGAGGGACCGCACAGCGAGGCGCTCCACAGAGAGGCAATTCACAGAGAGAGAGGGAGAGAGAGAGAGGGGGGGGCAGGCAAAGTGTCGGGGTATTTATTTGGTTTTGGGGTTGGGACATTCAAGAGAGCTGCTCTGCAATGACACACATCCACACATGCACACACACACAGATACATACACAGACACACACAGTTTCTAACCCTCGTGTCATCCGCTGGAATTCAGTCTTGTTTGAAGCAGCTAACCCACACACAGAAGACTAAAGCTGCTCTATGCAATTTCTGCACCTTTGTGGCCCCAAATAACAGCGAGAGATCACTATGTGAATTTTGAGGACGTCGATATCCAGAAATCATGTAGGTTGACATCAGCAAGCAGCAGCCAGTATGCTCATGTTTACCAACCTGTGATCTCTTTATACCAAAGGATACCAAAGGGATGAGAGAAACGAAAGATGTTTTGGACAGAAAGTGGAAACATCTTCCTTTGAGGTAACTTGATACCTTGTGTTTTTTTTTTTCTCTTAAAGATGCTCATAAAACCCAGTGCATTTTCTCAGTTTCTATTCAACACTTCGTATGCGTGGAGAAGATTTCCTGCTAGTGACCATACCAGACATGAAAATTTCCTTCAGTCAGTTAGGGCAAATCCACAGCATCTAACTTGAGCGTAGTTTTTACATCAACATCTTGCATAATGCAGCTTCAACAATAGCAAACCCAGTGTGTAAAACGGGGACACGACAGGGGAAAAGACTTCTGGAATAAACCAGTAAACTATTAATCACTGTCCTGCAAAGGGAAAGTGCAGTACCTGCCAATTTTTGAATTCTGAAACAAAATTGAGTCATCACTCGATTATTAATGGCACCTTCATTCATCTCATGTATACATCGTTCGTCTACTTTCTGAGGCTGGAATTTGCTGCATCTCTAAAAATGCCAGGAATACAAAGTCTTTTTGTTTTTTCCACATAGATACAGCACTTTGGCCTTGTAAAGCAGATTAGCTAAACACAAATGTACTGTTTAGTTGCAAGGGCGCATTATTTCATCATTAATTTCTTATCAATATGTTTTTTAATACTAATAAGATACTGCACACATCCCTAGATGGTAAACTTTGATCAAACGCTGGTTTTTCTATAATTTATACTTGTTTACTGTATCTCTCCACTGAGACATCTGTTGCAACTCGTCTATCCCACTCCTACAGCGGTCAATCTAGAAAACAAATTGGCGAGCGTGATAGACAGTGCAGGATTATAAGCATTATTGCAACAATGATGAGGATCTTCCGCCATTACCATTATTATGATGATTCTGTTGTTCTTACTCCCCGAGACATATAATCTTAAAGCCTCATGCGTGGGTGTGTAGAATATGATTATAGGCTTTCATTATACACATAAATACAAGAGAGAGAGAGAGCAAGTGGGAGAGGGGGGAGGAGGAGGAGGAGGAGGAGGACGGGGGGGGGGGGGGGGGGGGGGGATGGGTAGAACGCTAAATGACGGAGCAAACGCCGAGCGCTGAGAGATAATGCCTGCAAGGACGGAATAGGCAGAGAAAACAGAAAGAATGCGAAGAAAGAGGAGAAAATAGAGACGTATAATGGTGGAAAGTGAGAGAGAGAGAGAGAGGCAAAGGAGAGAGAGAGCGAGAGAATAGAGGGGGGGGGGGGGAGGCGTTAAGGGAGCAGTAATCCACTTGTCACATGCAGAGATGTCAACCAAAGTGACTTCTCCACACAGCTCGGGATAAATCCATTTATTCTGGTAATAGCTGCTCTTATCAACCCCTGACTCACTGTAAAAGCACAATGTAATTTTCCTAATGCCCAAACAACTGCTTATACACACAGGAGCAGCAGTGAACTTGGCCACCTCGAGGCTTCAGCGTTGGCACCGCTGCCCTTGGCCGGCGTTTCCACCAACTCAGGGCCCGGAGACCAGGATCCAGTTCCTGAGAATCTGCTGAACACTGCTTTTGCTAATTATTTGGAAACACACTATCTTCTACTATTAGTTTCAATATGAAAAGAGGTTCTAAGTTACTTTCCGTTCCTTTGCCAGTCGCCAACATTAAAAACACAATCATCACTTTTTTTTTTTCTCGATTGGAAAGACTCTCGCTGCTCTGCTATCGCTATTGGGCATCGCTCGCTCTCTCTCTCCGCCGACATGTAAAAAACCCTGGAAGCTGGAAGCAACAAGTTCACACAGGGTCTCTGGGGGGAGGGGGGGGGGTTCTTGAAAGGCATTCTGGGAAATGTAGGAAATCATTAGTAGTAGACAAGGCAGGTTGAGGGAAAGCGGGTACAACAAAACGGTAAATAACTCTTCATCACAAAATAACTGCTGGAATGCATTGAACATCACAGATTGATGATATATAACAGTATCCAGGGATTTTTTTTCTTTAATCCATACTTTTACTTTTTACACCACATTACCATTATAGGCATTTGCATGTCATTATTGTAGTTCTTTGTGCTAGGAGCGTACCCACATTTGCAAATACTTCTACACTGTGGCTGTTCACGCTGTGTCCAAGATGCCAAAGGACAAGATTTCCGTACTGTAGCTGCTTCTTGGGAACACAAGCTCGGTCTGCATGATATTATAATGTGTCTCCTCATTCTATTCATTAACATTCAAGAGTGAGGCAGGGGGTCGGGTCAAGTCCAGACCAAAACATATTGACCTCGAAATTACATATTCTATTGGTCTATGGTCTCTT
Organism: Centroberyx affinis; assembly: GCF_046629955.1. Classification (NCBI taxonomy): domain Eukaryota; kingdom Metazoa; phylum Chordata; class Actinopteri; order Beryciformes; family Berycidae; genus Centroberyx; species Centroberyx affinis. The sequence continues at coordinate 85,081 of NW_027281569.1, read as the reverse complement.
ACTACAGTTATGTGGAACATGTTTTGTGCTCGGAGGAGGCGGGGTTACGAGAAGTTGATTTGAGATCAGCTTCTATTCACATGCAAAGAAAAGCTCTAAGCACAACTCGCAAAACTGACCCTATGTCAGAAGCTATGGGGCGTTTTTGCCCATTTCCAAATTCTAATTCTGGAGACAAAGTATTTTACACTGCATTTATAAAAAGTTAACGTTAGTGTTCGTAGTATGGAGTAGAAATATGACTTTTAGACCAGCGGAGGCAAACTGAAAAACAAGGGACGTGTACATGATCCTCTAAACAAGCGCTTAACTCTCCAGGGGAAATGGTATACCACAAGACGTTCCACCATTTTATTTATCCATCCCCCAAAAATAGACATGTTTACGCTACAGCTTATGAACAAGGAAGGAGAGGTTTAACACGCATCCAAAATCTCTTCACCGGAGCCAGACAAAAGCAAAGGTCAGCATTTAAAGGATGGAATATCTGACAAATGTCAGATCTGATGAAGACCACATTTGGTTGAAACGCTACGGTGCCACAGTTTATTGAATAAAGCGCATTAGGGAGCAGAAAATCAGTATGCAGACATTCCTCTCTTCTCATTGGAACATCCATGGGCGGAAATTACGGGGGGGACAGGGGGGTCCAGACCCCCCCTTCTTGGGAAAAACAGAGAGTTGTCCCGCTCAATATATCATTGTAAACATAACTACCGTATTTCCTCTAATACTGGCCCAGGCCTTTATTTACCTCAACTGCAGAGGGTACCAGGCCTTTATTGGAAGCAGGCTTATATTAGAGACAGGCCTTTATTTCTAATTCCCTCTGTTTGATAAGTATATTTGCTCATATTTTAGTACGAAGCCTCCTTGTTTTCTGATCTGCTTCTGTTGGGGTTCGTTAGGTAGCCATTTTTCTGTTACTGCAACGCATTACCGATAATTACGGTAATCGACGACAGCATGCTCCACAGACTTCCACCAGGCACCAGGAGTTTACCGGTATCCACCCTTGTTTTTAGCTGCGACCAGCAGCTCTATAGCTCGCTCTGTCGGTCGGTTGGTTGGTTGGTTGGTTGGTCCACAAAAACTTCCCCACGTGGTCGCATGGTGAATTCACGCTTGTTTTTCTTTGTTTTTCTCCCCGGCCTGTATTTGGGGCCGGCCTTTATTTGTTCATGTTGACCACGCCCCCAGCCATTATCGGAGACCCGGCTTTTAATTGACTACCGGCCACTATTAGAGGTATATACTTTTATAATACGGTATATAATTTTATATAATACAATAATATGCATTGAAAGCACTTGTGCTAATTATAGACGCAAAACAATGCGTTTTTAAGTTTTGAAAGATTGCATCCCCCCCTCATATGCCTCACAGTGGTTTGGTCCACTGCCTACCATCCCCGAACCCCCACACACATGAACCCCCACACACACGAACCCCCACACACACGAACCCCCACACACATGAACCCCCACACACACGAACCCCCACACACATTAGCCCTCAGTACGAGTGTCTGTGGAGCGATCTCTGGAAGTGTGTCAGTGGTGGCTGACCTCCAGTAAGTAGCTACAGTCATTTTTCTTTACTTCTACCACTCAATAGAATAAAACACATTTACAATTGTAACCAGACTACATTTTGTTTGCTCCATTACCTCGCGGTTGAATCTTGTGTGTCAACGCATTGGTACGGGGCAGCCGCGTCTCCTAATGCCTGTATGTCTGTGGAGGCAGGAGGTCTATCCACAATTAAAATCATCATAACTCGCTGAATTTTCAAACGATTTCCAAGCGGTTTGGTTTGTTACAAATGCCAGGCGTGTATTTATGATACAGGATACTTGGTTGAATTAAAATGTGAGTTTTCATACCAAAATACTTTATCTTTTATAGATGGTAACAGTAATATTTCTATAATATAATATTTAAGATTAACTTACCCTACGTAATTAGGTTCTAAGTATATTATTTTTTTCTTACCGCATGTAAAATGGCTGCTATGTAATTTTGTTTATAATTTTGGAAATAAATGAAGACATAAGGGTTTCCTCTATATACATTTATTACAACAGTACTTTTGGCGGCATCTTTGGAGTCCCCTTCAGGAATTGCTCTTGAGAGGTTTTTCTGTTCATTGTCCCCCCCCCCCCAACAGTGAAATGAAATATCCGCGCTTGGGAACATCTTCTACCTAATATAACAACATAAAGAGCTGGATTGAAGCAATGCCTGCAGGATCATCCAAACTGCAGCTGTAATTAGCGAGTCAGACAAAGAAGCCTGTCGCTATTCTTTCACCCATTTTTCTAACCTTACATCACAACCACAGACACACAACATCACACGCTGATCATATTCTGTGTTTTCACACAGTCTCTCTTTATAAATGATCTATCAAAGGCTAAAGTAAAGTAGTGTCTCGAACCGCGGCCTTCATCTACAACACAAAGAGTCCCCGTTCCTAGTCGGACTCTATGGGGGATTGTAAAAAGCTGCATGAGATTGTTTACCAAATATTGACACTTGGCAGATAAATAATTCAATCCTAATTGACTTCTGCGTGAATAATTAATGGTAATAGGGAGGAGATGGGTGCGGAGGAGGAGGAGAGGCGAAGAGTTTTCGCAGCTTGACCGGTGATACGGACTCCCGAAACAAAACTCCGAGGCTGCAGAACTTAATCCGAGCAGACAGGTGAGTGTAGACGAAGGAGACCCCCCATCGCTCAGCCGTCTGCCCGTCTGTCTCCACGCTCTGGAAACAGGTCAGATCAGCGGCCATCTCGAAGTGTTCAGTAACAAACCGTCTGGTGTAGATTCACTCAGATTGTGAATCTTAGTGAGTGTAGACCAGACAGGCGTAGGAGTTTTCGTCTTGTTCGCCGAGAAATTTATGCACATCAAGTCGTGGCAGAAGCAACCCGTCGAAAAAAAAAAAGCACCGCACAAGCAAATAACCGTGTGCTTCGGCTTTAACGCTAATCCACCAAGGCAGGCACCCTTTCGCCCTAAAGCCCCTTTATAATTGCAAGCGTTCTCTAGGTCTGATCTGAGTTTCTGGGATGGAAAACCTTCTCGCTCGCCGGCCTCGATGCCCGTGTCTCGCAGGGATGGTAGCAGCTGCTCTGCATGGCCAAAGTCTTTCTGCTACCTTTAAAATGAAAAGTTCAGAGGATTTTATATGCGCTGCAATTGACTTTGAAATTTTAGATTTACATACATTACCAGTCAAAAGTTTGGACACACCTGATTGAATGTTCTATGTTTCTCATTCTCTTAAAGCCATTTTGATCTAAAGGCTTCTGCTTAAACGCTTGAAATGTGTTTCTTAGACAAATATAAATAGTGAAGTTGATCCTATGTATGAATTTCTTTCCGAAGCCTTTGCCTTTCCATCAAGGCAAAGGGCGGCTACTTTAAAGAATCTAAAATATAAGATAGTTTTGATTTGTTTAACACTTTTTTGGTCACTGCATAATTCCAGCACACATACATACATACAAACACACACACACACACACACACAGGAACACACATACACAAAAGCGCCATTTCATGAAGTCACAGGAAAAACATACACACAAAATATACATACATAAATATACAAGTGCATGCATGCACACACACACACATACACACACACTCACACAGGAACACATATAAACACATAAGCACACACACACCTACACAAACTAGCATGTGTGCACACACAGGCACACATACACACACAGCGACGAAACAACACACTACACACACATAAAAGCACACACACTCAGGGACACAGGAACACACACACACACACACACATATAAGTGTTATTTCAAAGTTTTGATGTCTTTGCTGTTATTCGAAAATGTGGAAGACAGTAAAAATAATTGCACACTGTTAGTGAAACCTTTAGTGGACCTGGGCCTCTCTCTCTCTCTCTCTCTCTCTCTCTCTCTCATTTCAGGTATGACTTTTGCCGGAGAGAAAACCCATCACGTTACATTCACATGTCTCACAGGATTACTGCTAAGCGTGGCAACACAGCGGGGAACCCAATGTAATATCACAGTAAAGCTGTCTACACTCCTGCTCACCCTGTCTCCCCATCTTCCTTTTTTCTCAGTTCATAGTTCATGCATCCACACACACACACACACACACACCCTCCCCCCCTCCACTCCCCACCCCGCTCAGGCTGGCTGGCAGGCACAGTGATGCCATTGAAGGTGGGGAAAGATGAGATGGGCCTGCTCTATCGACCATACTGGAGAGGAGTGCGATACCTTAGCTCTCTCTCTCTCTCTCTCTCTCCCCGAGTCGCCGGTCCACAATGAGGTTCCCACACACGAGGCATCGGGTTTGAGTCTCAGCCTCGCCTCCTCGCCTTTCACCATTCATCACAAAACCCCGATAAGGAGAGAGAAAGAGAGAGATGGGGTGGGTGGGTGGGGGTGGGGGTGGGGGGCGGAGAGAGAAAGGCGGTTGAGAGGAAAAGAGAAAAAAAAAAAAAAGAAGCGAGAGGCATTAGGGTGAAAGAGAAGGAAGAGGGAGCGAGTGAAAAGGAAAAGGAGAGGCACTCGGGGAAGAGAGAAAGGAGGAGAGGAAAAAAAGAGAGACGAGAAGAGAGAAAATGAGAGAGATTAGAGCGGAGGGGAGGGGGGGGGGATGAGAGGAGTCGGTGTAAAGGCGAAGAAAAGGGGGAGTGTGAGAGGAGAAAGGATGAAAGAAAGAGAGAGGAGGCAGAGAGGGGAGAGTGAGTGAGGCAGCAGGGCTGGTGGAGAGTGTGTGTGTGTGTGTGTGTGGTGGTGGTGGGGGGGGGTCATTCTCTGAGCATCAGTCAGCAGGTTTGCCTCCCCAGCGGCAGGAGTCCAGACCTGAGACAACCTGACACACAACAGGAACATGCTCTCTGGCTAGTGGAGACCTTTTAGCATGCCTTGGACACACACACACACACACACACTCACACACACAGGGACACCGGAACACACACACACACACACACCCACACACATAAACATTCACACAAACACATGCACTGGGACAACGGAACACATTAGGAAGGAAGGAACACACAAAAATAAGCCCAAATGCATGCACACATATACATACATACAAACACACACACATACACACACACACACACACACACACACACACACACACAGGAACACACATATACATAAGCACCATTTCATGAAGTCACAGGAAAAACATACACAAAATATACATACATAAATATACAAGTGCATGCATGCACACACACACTCACACAGGAACACATAGGCTAGTATAAACACATAAGCACACACACACCTACACAAACTAGCATGTGTGCACACACAGGTACACACGCACACACAGCGACACAAGAACACACTACACACACATAAAAGCACACACACTCAGGGACACAGGAACACACACATGCACATATAAGCGCATGTGTGCACACGCACACAAACTAGGAAAATAACTAGTATAACATGTGCATACACACAGTTATGCACCTGGACACACACACAGTGACACATTACACGTATATGCACACACACACACACACACAAACACACACGATGTCCTCTCCCACACACATACACAACACAGAATAGCGGCCCTTTTACTCAAGTGGATTAGTCTCCACAATGGCTTCCTTTATTCCCAGTGGAATGTGACTTTTTTGGGCAGAGGAGCCCCCCAGTAAAAACCTTCAACTATTTTCACTTTTTAAAAACAATATCATCAATCAAGGCGGGTGGGCGGCTGTCAGGGGGCCAGGAATGCCCCACTTAGCCGTCACATGGCGGTGATTATTGTGTTCATCACGGGGGGAGATTGCAGGTTATCACAGAGAGCTCCCCATAATGTGTCCATTGTCTCCGCAGGCAGAGCAAGACCGCTATTGATTAAGCCATCCAGGAACAAGGACCCCAGACAGGACGCCCTCTCCCTTCTTATCGGCGTTCGAATTAAAACAATATTAACGGGAAACAACGTTTTTTGGGACGTGAATACGAGCTGAGAGGTTGAGGGAGCTGAAATTAAAATGCGCTATCGATCGCGGGAGCTAATTTAGGGAGGAAATGATGATGAATAAATGTCTCGCGCAGAACGGCACCTGGAGGGCGTGAGGCGAGGCAAGGAATATTGTTTCTAATGAACTGGCTGCAGCGAGGGCCAAATTGCTCCCCGTCTTCAAAAACAAAAAAAAAATACATTTCTCGCGTTTCCCGGCGATGGAAAACCCTAAACCGAAATACGAGGGGGGAAAAAAAAAAAAGGGAAAAGAATCACCGGAGGACAAAGAAGCAGGAGGGGAAAAAAAACTTAAGGGACCTGAGATCCTTTTGAATATGACACAAGCGATGACACAGCACATTCATCCACGGCTAATGTAGCTCCGCATGTTCTGTGACAACATGCGGAGCCGAACCCCCCCCCCCCCCCCCCCCCCACCCCGTCTGACATCTTTTAAAAAAAAAAAAAAACCTTGCTCGGTGGCAGCGTGCTTCAGCGCCTTTCAAATAGGATTGAGGTCATGTAAGAAGCGGGGGGAAAGAAGTGAATTATCATGTTAAAGCACTTTTAGCCTCTGCACTCCCCCACTGGGAGCCAGGCCTACCCACAATCCATCACTCTCACTTACTTTGCCCTGCTTTTTTTTCTCCCCCCCCCCCCTCATATACCATGAGTCACAAAGGAGAGGGAAGAAAGGAAAAGAAGTACACACACAGCCAAGCAAGTGTGCCATTTTGGCCAAGAGACAGTGTGAGTGTGCCTGTGTGTGTGTGTGTGTGTGTGTGTGAGAGAGAGAGAGAGAGAGAGAGAGAGAGAGGGAGTATCTGGCCTGGATCGTTCATCAAATTGTATTAGAGAATATTAAAGGAGTGGACTCATTCCTGCTGATGCAAATCTAACATGACGCCACACACAATAAGGGAGTGACTCTGGATACACACACACACACACACACACACACACACACACACACACAGACTGCACTGCACGCATATAAGCATATGGGCTTGTGCAAGGCACCTGCACAAACATGCACACACACACACACACACACACACATTCACACATTCACACAAATCGACCTGAGCAGTGATAAATGAGTACGTATGTGACTGGGTGAGCCTCGGCGTGTGTAGAGAAACATATTGGCTCTGCCTTTTGTATTTGTGTGTGTATATATATGTGTGTGTGTGTGTGTGTGTGTCCCTGCCACCAGCATCCAGCAGTAGGGGATCAGCGGGCCCAGATGTGTGTGATTTATGGAGTGGCAGAAGCCGCGGCGGAGAGGCCTCCAACGTGTTAAACATTATTAGCCACAGATGGAGTTGCGTTCGCACCCAACGGCGTTCACACACATCAGGACTCCCACCCCCCCCCACCCCTTTCATCCGCCGCTCGCAGTGCTATTTTTTGGCGTCTCGTGTGCAGGCTTCAAATAGACGCGTCACCCCCGCGTTGACCCCGCCAACAGGGTGTTCCAGAGCGGACGGAGGAGACGGGCCGGTGCCATATGGCTGTCCAGAAAACAGACCCCCGGCGGGCGGGGGGGGGCGGGTGGACGCGGGAAGGCCGTCAAGCGTTTTCACACACGCATATATATGTGAAGAGCCGACCTCTGATGAACTGGGAAAGATATAATAGAGGATTGTATGAGCCCCATAAAAAAAACAGGAGGAGAAAATGGAGAAAATGATATTCATTGCCACCGCGGACCTCCTTAATCCGCAGGGGGGGAATCCGCCACCCTGACCCCCCCCCACTCCTTCTGTTTAGGGGGGGGGGGGGGGGGTCAGGAGGTGTCATGGAGCCCACCCACCCACCCAAACCCCCACCCCCACTCCTTACCCAGAGGGTTGGCCTGGTCACTTCTACAGAGGGGTGGCAGGATATAATCACTCAGACTCTGTCACTGGTCCTGATTAATGCTGTTTCTCCCAGAGGGCAACCACTTCTCCACGTCCATCTGTCCATCTGTCCATCCATCCAGCCGGTAAGCCAGCCAGCTACCCATCCTGCAACTCAGGCATCCATCCATCCATCCATCTATCCTGCCAGCTAGGCAGCTATCCATTCATAAAGCCAGCTAGCCAATCCCCCATCCATTTATCCTGCCAGCCAGGCTGCTATCCATCCATCCATCTGTCCATCCATCCATCCGTCTGTCCATCCATCCATCCATCCATCCATCCATCCATCAGCCAGCCAGACACCCATGCACTGTGCCGTCTACCCCTCTGTCAGTCAGGGCAAAAATGACCAGAGACGCAGCGACAACTTGTTTCAACATGGCAGCCGTCGACATGGCTCTGCCGCCTTCCTCCAGCACCTTCGACATTTTTCATCTTTGCGCGACGGAAAGTAGTTTGTGCGTCCGCCCCGCGTGGAGCAATGTGAAGCAGAGGGAACCAGGATTAAAGCCCCGGCGGAGACGCGGGGCGAGCGGGATGGAGAGTCGAGAGGGGGAAGGTAATACTGACTGACGCGGAGGGAGGTTACAGACGAATAAAGAAAGGAAAAGAATGAGTTCATAGTCTGGTTGAACACAGAGGAGGGATGGAGTGTGTGGGGGTTGAAAGAGACAGACAGACAGAGAGAGAGAGAGAGGGAGAGAGAGAGACAGATGAGGGCTCAGACTGAGCTGACAGGTGTAATTGGAATCTAAATAGCGGGGAGTGACGTTGACTGACAGCGGCTTAAACCTCCCCGGCGACGCCCCTCCCTCCCTCCCTCCCTCCCTCCCGGTCTGCCTCTCGCTTCCCGAGATACACAGCGCTCTCATTTCATCCCCCCTGGAAATAGACAGAGGGAGAGAAACGCTGCAAAACCACCTCCAGGCTTTGACCCCTTGTACTTCTCTGCCTCGCTCTGTGACCTGACATTTACATTTCAACCTCCATAGGCAATAAAAAAAAAAAGATGTTTTGTGCCTCAAGATCAATCTAGCTGGGAGCGCCGCTTTGACTTTACTTGTGGAAGAGCAAAAAATAACCTTCTCGAAATAACTTCATCAAACAGGTGAGCTGAAGTTGCATCACGGTTTTCGTCGTGAAACTTCCTCAGATTATGAAAACTCAAAGTGTGTTTCGTGCGTTTCCTCCCGCTGCACACGAGGTCAACAGGTTCTGCCAAAAAGTTTTGAAAGTACCCCTTGAGAGTTGTTCTTCCCGTAGAGCCGATCCCCCCCTCTAAGCCGAGCTGGCGCCAGAGGCGATGTAACGCGTTAGCGATCATAATGTGGGAGCATGGAAGGTGGCGAGCGGCTATATTACAGACCCACAGGCGTTCGTTTAGGGGGGTAATGGAGGAAAACTATCGCCATGGCAACAGAGGAAACACACAGGCGCACACGCACGCACACACACACACAGACACACCATTGGCACTAATTAGCCAGAAAGCTGACAAGGAGATGCTAACGCTGGTAATGGCTAGATGCGAGAGGAACAGACGGTTTGGAAATGGCAAAGACTCATCTTGTTGATCCACCTCCTGTTTTTCTCTCATCATCATCTCTCTGCTTCTCTCTCCCTCGCTCTCTCTCTGTCAGCGAAGGCCCTCTACTGAGGTAAACAAGGATGTTATGAAAGCTTTTTTGAGAGACCTTAAGAGCCGGAATATCAATTGAGGATGTGCACTGACGTGCGGCGGGGCCCACAGAGACGGCGATCACACGCTACACAGGAAGCAGCATTAGCAGACTTCTGATGCCCATTAGCACCTAGAGGACATAAATGGTCCTCGCCATCTTCTAGAGTGAAGTGATATTGTGTAACTGTGCTGTTTACCTGTTGATTATTTGGTTTACTAGTGAAGCCAAAAATAGGCGTATGACTTTCTTATAGTTCCATCTTTGTAAGTGAATATTCACTTCTCTCTTCCATAGCCAGTAACAAGACAAAATAATACCTTCACTAAATTTTTTAACGAAAAAGGTAGAAAGGTGTGTCAGTATCCAGGATAGATGTCTGTGGAGAACACTACCTAGCACTACTATAACATGAAGTTTATTTGGATGTAAAAGCTCTGATGAATTGCATGTGCCCGAAATTGAGTCTCATAATTCATTGCCAATGGAGCTTTCCCAGAATATGCATCACTAGCTGATCGGAGTCCTGGTTCTCTTCTTTCTGGCTTTGGCTTTTGTTCACGCTCATTAATACTGATTTGGCTGCCTTAAAGGAATAATTCACCCTAAATCACTTTCACACTGTTAAAAAAAAACAGCTATTGGCGATGTACCTTGTATTTTTGGGCCCATTTTTGCTATTTGGTGGTGTATTTTTTCTTATTCCAGTGGATAACTGGCCAAATGGAGATGATGTGACGTCACGTTGGGATATTTCCAGTGCAGCTACAATGGAGTTTGGTAGCAGAAAATGTTTCAGCGATCTAAAAGAACAAGGGCCTCTTTCACTCACTGTTTTGCACCGATGTTCAACAATTTCGCTGGGAGAAATCCATCGTAGAAGAGGCTGAGCGACCGATTTCACCACTGACAAGAGCAGAAAACAGACCGGAATGCAACAAGTTCACACCCCTTCTCCGGGGGGTTGTCGAAAGGCATTCTGGGAAATGTGGAAAATCACTAACTAAAGTAGAAGTAGATGAGGCAAGTTGAGGTAAAGTGGGTTCACCAAAATACACTTCATGACAAAATCACTCCTGGAATGCACTGAAGATCAGGGATTGATGAAATCTTTTCCTTTAAAATATGAGAATAACATGCCTGTATAACATCAGAACAGCATGTAGGTATGATTTCTTAAACTTGAGTGGTTATCCCATTTCACGCTAATTCATTTACTCTGGTGAATGACGGATTTTGCTGTTTGCGGGGCTCAACACTTCTGCAGCCAACGCTCTGTTATGAATTATACTGTCCAAACCGCATCACCTCTGACATTTTCTGCAAGCTGTTTTCTTTTTTACTGCTTCCAAAGAAGAGGAAAGTCTCTCATTTTCTTGGAACAGTCTTCATACAGTAATAACCATTATTAACATGCCATTGTTGGTTATTTGGGCACAATTGCCATGGCAACTGATTCACCTAAGCTGGTTGGAGTAGGCAGTCCTCCAGACCCCTAAGCCACCGCACACTAATCTATGTGAAGGAGAGGGAGAGGGAGAGGGATAAAGGAAGAGAAGGGGAGAGAGGGAGAGAGAGAGAGAGAGAGAGAGAGGATGAAGGAGTGAGAGCGTGAGACAGAGAGAGAGAGAGAAAGAGAGAGAGAGGATGAAGGAGTGAGAGCGTGAGACAGAGAGAGCGAGAAAGAGAGAGAGAGAGAAATAAAGAGAGAGCGTCCATTAGGAGCAACAGAGCCTGAGAGAGACAAAGACATACAGGGAGAGGGGAAGAGAGAGAGCGAGATGAAAAGGGAGAGAGAGAGAGAGAGAGAGAGAGAGAGCGAGCGAGTGACCAAAGCAAAGGAGGGAAGACTAAAGAATAAGATGGAGAGAACAAGTGCGAGTCCTTCACGGTTGATTCACATGCGGGGATTAAAATGAAGACGTTTGCTGCAGGGCGGCCGCACATCTCGCTGCCCAACACACAGCTTACAATGTAAACAACACCAGTGTGTGATGTCTGCATATCTTAAAATGTATACAATGAGGACTCACAGACAGTACAAGGCATTAAACAGCTGGCTGCAACAATACAGCAGACTAAACAGACTAAAATAGTTTTTGTTTATGCTGCATTGACGCAAATGAGAATACAATCTGTTACCTTCTAACTAGTTTTCTACATGTAGTCCCTTATAAGCATCTGACAGTTTTATTATGGTAGAGGTAGAGTCTATGGGGTAAAAAGAACCGTGATAGATGACCAATAGAAACACATCTGCAGGTGCGCGCACACACACACACACACACACACACACACACACACGCACACAGAGGCATAAAAGTTACACATCCATGCACCGACACACACTGTATACTGTAGATACGACACACACACACACATACACACAAACACACACACCTATTGCAAAATTCCTGCCTGGAGGTCGATAGTTTTTCAAAAGCTGAATGGAGAATCACCACTTTGACCTCCCCTTGGAAATAAGCACAAACACACACACACACACACACACACACACACACACACACACACAGTGATGCACACTTCCATCCCATCCCTTTTCACTCACCACCTCTCCTTCTCTCACTCAAACTTGTATTTATACACCAACATCAATGAAACTTGTCCGAGCAGATACCAGAGGAAAGGGAGATAAAGAGAGGTGGGGATTGTGTGTGTGCGTGTGTGTGTGTGTGTGTGTGTGTGTGTGTGTTGAGGGGGTGGGGGGGGGTTGGGCATCATCCATTTTGATGAGTGAGAGCTTCTCTATGTTTGCTGCTGGGGCAAGATGTCAGAGGAGGCGGTGAGTTGGAAGCAGGGATGAATGGAGGATGGAGGGATGGTTTTCCCCCTTTATCCTCCAGCCTCAGCACCAGCCCGGGCCTGCCGGAGCCATAACACACTCACAAAAATAACACGCTTGCTGCATGAAGCCACACACACACACACACACACACACACACACACACATAAAGGCCCCCCTGTACACCTGGAATTACCATGTGTCTCTCTCGTATCCGGAATGTGTCCAGATCTGATGTAGCTGGATTATATTCACACCTGGCATTAGAATCCGTCTCCAGTCCACACACTGAAATCTGATTTCTCTTTCCCCTGCTGAAACACAGTTTATCACGCACGTCAGTTTCTCTTGTAAAATTTACGTCCTTTAAAATTGACTCTAAACACCTCGTCTCGCTTGTTCCCCATCCACCAGTATCCTGACAATCCGTTTTTGGTCTGTTACTATCTGAGCTGCCTGCCACCTGTTTGATTTGAATGCATTTCCTGGTTGGATCTTTAGCTCTACTCTTACACTGTATATATCATCAACTCAACTCTTGTGTCTGCATTGCATTATGGTCTATTGAAGCTACTGCAGGTGGAGAAACTGGTCTCTCTCCTCTTCTACGATGGATTTCTCCCTGTATGATTGTCGGGCGTCTCTTGGTGCAAAATGGCGGCTCTAGAAAGAAGCCCTCGCTCTTTGATTCTTTTATTTATTTATTTTATTTAACCTTTATTTTACCAGGTAGATTCACTTGAGATCAATGATCTCTTTTTTCGAGCAAGCATTTAAAAAAACAAACATACAAGACACAAACACAGACAAGAACATAAATTTGAGCTGGAGCGGACAAGATTGAATGGGATTGGGGGGGGGGGGGGATTGGAGGGTAAAGGTCAGCTTAATGAATATAAGTATAACACCACATTATACAGTGAAGCATCGACAGTCTCCCATCTCATTCTTTAAAATGTCAGTAATTTGAGCTTTAAGATCAGATATGTATAGTATTTTTAAGTCCATTCACAGGCAGAGGGAGCAGAGAACATGAAGGCCCTTTTCCCAAACTCAGTGCGGGTTCTGGGTACTGAGGCATATAAATAGTCCTGTGATCTAATAATAAGCTGTAAAATGGGTTTGATGTGATAGCGAAGTATAAACAGAGGTAAAAAGGGAGCTGACCAGTGATTGCTTTATAAATGAAGGTGTACCAATGAAGCAGCCAAGGACGGCCAGTTTACTTTAGCATACAGAGTGCAATGATGGGTAAGTGATTTATAACCGGTAATAAATCTTAATACACCATGGTAAGCAGTGTCCAACATGTGTAGTGAGGTGGAACAGGCATTCATGTATAAAAGATCACCATAATCTAATACTGGTAAAAAAGTGGCAGCGACTAGTTTCTTTTTTGCAATAAAAGAAAAGCACAACTTGTTTCTGAAATAGAAACCCAACCTTACTTTTAATTTCTTAACCAGACTTTTGACGAGTGGTTTAAAAGACAAGCTGCCATCAAGTAAAAAGCCTAGGTATTTAAAAGTCGATACAACCTGAATTGGAATACCTTGAGATGTGCGTATAGAAGCAAGACTATGCGCTTTTGTTCATTTTTACTAAGTGGTGTCAGTCCCTCTATTCTGAGGGACTGACACCAAAACCTGACGTTTACCGCTGATGTTTTACATCCTGAAACATTTTCTGATATCAAACTTAAGTTTAGCTGCTGGGAATATCTGGACGTGACATCATGTCATCTACGTTTGGCCAGTTATCTGCAGGAATAAGAAAAATACACAGCGACACAATACATAACACAGTAGAAATAGAGAAATACAAGGAATACAAGGCACATCGCCAAGATGTTTTTTTAACAGTGTGAAAGTTTTTAGGGTGGATTTTTATTTCAGTGCTAGGAGTAAAGACTGTCATATATACACACATACAAACACACATATAAGATAAGATAAGATAAGATAGCACTTTATTAATCCCGGAGCTCAGACCTTGTATATAACTTAGCACGAAGCAGTAGGGGTGAATCACCATTTTCTTTCGAACATTTTTTTTTTCCCTGTTTTTGTTTAGTTTAGGGATTTGTTTAGTTTAGGGAGTTAGGTTTAGTAAATGTCTTTTGTTTGTTTCTTTTGTTCGCTCAGGGATTAGACAGAACTCTGGTCGAGAAGATAGTTTGGTTTTGTTTATTGTTTTGGCCTTTGGTTCACCCTGAAGTCCAGCTTCATAGACTGTAGGAAAATAACGTGCAATCTAGCTTCCCTGTCTGTAAATAACGCTCACTGTGTGTAGCAATGAATTGCTCACTTTTGCATTCACATTCGCTCTCCATTTCTTGTCCGTATGTTGCGCTCTCTTTCCCCTAGACTGGGGCATAACAATAATAATATAAGGCATCAAACACACATGCACACACTGAAATGATTGCACATACATGCATGTTCCCTAATGTAAACACACACAAACATACCCACACAGTCACACATCGCATTCTAGGACACACAAATGCATTCCCACTAAAATGTATTGATGTGCAGAACACACACTGAAATTTATTAACTTCCACAACACACAATATTTACATGCAGCACAGACTCATCATCAACAGTTCTGTCATGTAATTCAAAGGCCACAGTCTAATCAAACACATCATCACAGCAGAGCAGTCACAACATGGTACATCCATATTAAAGCATGCTGTTCCAATGTTAATAGCTGCAAACAATTTAGATGCGCACAAAGCGTGGCTGTGAATGCAGCTTGATTCCAAAATGAGATATCCAGTGTATGAAAAATACTTTTATGAAGAATTTTATTACTAAGGCATAAAGCAGAGCTTGCTGTGGAATCTAATTGAAGACTTTAACACTGGAATCATCAGCGGTATCGATTTCTTTTGTTTATGACATTTTGATCATTATACTTCACGCTGCTCGGTACACTTTGCATTTCGTAATGAATCCCTTCGAAGCATTACATCACGCTGGTAGAGCCTCGGCATGTCAGGTCCAGGGGAGACTGGGAATAGAAACCCCGTCTGGCTTACATTGGTTAGGCATCGATTTTATACCGGCTCCTCCATCCTGTGGCACGAGGAGCTCTTAGGAAGGACACAGCAGAGCCGAGGAAGTAACCATTATCCCCCCGCCGGTGTCCAGTATACAGCGAGGAAGGTGAAATGGGGAGAGGATCTGGAGCTGAAGAAGAGAAGAGCTGGAAAGATGGGAATCAAGAGCGACAGTCAGAGAGAGAGAGAGAGAGAGAGAGAGAATGTAGATGTGAGCACAGGTGTGAGGTTACAGTATGTTACAGTAGTTACAGTATCTGTTATGATATGTGTGTGTTTGACTTTGTGCTGGAGAATGAGAGACAGAGACAGAGAGAGAGAGACAGACAGACAATGTGTGTGTGTGTGTGTGTGTGTGTGTGTGTGTGTGTTTACACCCGCGCATGTGTGTACGCGCCTGTTGATGCCAGGGAGTCAGATGGGCCACAGGATGCAGTGAATAAATCATGAGCGCTCCTGGTCGCTCCGAGTAGAACATTTATCCTGCAAAAAAGAACTGAAACAAGAAAAGAAGAAAAAAAAAAAAAAAGAAAAAACCCACTCCGTTTTCTCGAAGCTATCTGTACCCGCTAATTCTCCTTCTCTCTCTCTCTCACACAGAGTAACTTTTCAGCGTTGGCCCAGAGGCGTGCCAATCTCCATCCAGGCCTTCTGCTTCAATTCTGCTGGAAGCCCTCCAGCCCGACTGTACCGGGGAATGACAATTGAAATCGAAGCCGGCATAAGTTAAGGGGAAATTGATTCGCATAAACAAGAGATGACATGGGCTAAATTAGATACGCATGTGCCGGATTCAGCGGGCCGGCGCGCTCTAGACGCTACTCGGTCTGCAGGTCGCATGTAAATTTGATCTCTGTTTAGATTTACTTTGGCCCGGGGCGATCTGCTTTGATGTGTGGTCTTCTGCGGCTCCGTTTTAACCTGTGCAGCTTTTATTTGCCTCCCGGCTAACCCATGATGCCTTGTCTCAGTCTTTGTTTGACCTAGGTGTGTGTGTGTGTGTGTGTGTATGTTTGACCCAG
Organism: Centroberyx affinis; assembly: GCF_046629955.1. Taxonomy (NCBI): domain Eukaryota; kingdom Metazoa; phylum Chordata; class Actinopteri; order Beryciformes; family Berycidae; genus Centroberyx; species Centroberyx affinis. Next base: position 68,584 of record NW_027281569.1, on the reverse strand, counting down.
GTGTGTGTGAGACAGAGAGAGAGAGAGAGAGAGAGAGAGGAGGGAGGGAGAAGCAGAGGGAAAGAGATCCAATCTTTACAGAGAAAGAGGAGCTGAAGGGATTTTCAAAAAACTCAACAGCAGGAAATGATCCTAAGGCTATATTAAAGCAAATTACTACTACTTCATTATCAAAGGTGTTCTTTCTTTCAATCTGTCAGAGATATATAGAGGTAGAATATCAATTTCCAAATAGGGGAATTCTCGGTTAAGTCCTATGTCAAGTAACAACAGCTGGAAAGCCAAATGTGAGCGATGCCTCCCTTCTCACCTGACATCACCTATTCATAGATCTGTGTGATATGGGAGAGGAAAGACTAAACTTTTACCTACAGTCGGCGCAAAGATGGAAAAAGAATCGACCACTTCAGTTCACTGTGCTTCTACGCCAGCTTGCACTTTGCCAAGGGAGCGTCTAAGTGTGGCCTGATTTAGAGACAGCTGTCTCAGAGAGTTGGAAACAGCATTTAGCTAACATCTAGTTTAAATGTTTTAATGTTATTGGAGCCATAAATACAATGAAGTGCCTTCGTTCCCGGTGGCACTGCTAAAAGCTTGTATTTATTAATGCAACTGTGCTGTGCAAGGGGGATTCATGAAGGAAGAAATGGGGCTTTGAAGCGAGTACAATGTACATTGCACCACCAGCACGCAGTACGCAGTATATCTTTGCAAATTAGCCATCAGCATCGGCAAAAAATACTAGTATTGATTAGTGCAGCTTCCATTATACAGGCAAAGGAATAACTAGCACTGCTTTGAGCTAATATCTACAGGTCTGACACTGAATGTGTTCTGGTAATTTATGTCTGTCAATAAAATTTCTGGCTGCGTGGCACCGAGGCAACTAACATGCTGCAAAGTGCTGCTAAAATTCAATGTGATTAATAGAGATGCTTAATCTTTTCATGTGTAAATACGGCGATTTAAACATGAAACAAACAGCATGAATAGCATTTCACAAATACAAGGTTGAATAAGGGCACGTTAATTTGCCAGCGCAGAGCAATTAGGTGGAACACAACGCTAATTTCATCTCTCTAGTCCTTTGGGATATGATAATGTACTATGCGGAGCAGCATTACATGGGTAGGCGCTGCACGTTCATGCTTTCAAGTGACTGTTAATTATTCATTTTATATTTTTTTTAACCGTGTCCAACTGGGATTGTAGCCAGCAGCCAACTCCCCACCGGCACAGTCTCTGAGAGAGACGCAGAGACATGAGAATATGAAGCTGCTCCATCACCAGGAAACAAATGTACAAAGAGATAAATGTGATGTATGCTTGCTCAGACAATAACTCTGGGTGTGTATGTTTTCCAAAAGTGTGTGTGTGTGTGTGCGTGAGTCTGCGTGCTTGCATGCATACTCAGATGTGTGTGATCGTGGCCACCCAGCCTGTCTGGATGACATATGGGCGGACCGGGCCCGTCACTCAGGAGTGCCTCCCCACAAAAGCAGCTGTGATGGAAAGATTAAAAAAAAGGGGAACGGCCTGAGCACATCTTCCACCTCCATCGCCAGTTAATGTGACATGACCTTGTCCGACAAATAGTTATGATGACGGAGCTTAGCGCACTGCACCAAAACACCGGGGGCCTTTTCAAATCAGCTGGTGATGAAAACCCTCCTGACTTAGAGTGCTTTTGAAAGCCAAGGCCAAGGGGTCTAAATACTGCTTCTAATATAATTAAGCCAGGTTCACACAGGTCCCGGGCCCCAGGCTGCGTGTCAGCCTCTCAGCCCAGGGACCGCCTCTGTTCCCGGGCTGCAGAGGAGAGCTGAGGCCCCTGCAGGTCCTCAGGCCCCCTCCAGGCCTTCGCCTCTCCATTTAACCCACATACAGAGGGGGTGAGAAGGGCTTGTAGTGGGAGAGTAATGAGAGGCATTATGGAGTTGGATGTCGTAAAACGGGGGGGGGGGGGGAGCGATCCCAGCCAGGAGGTTCCTCAGGATCAGGACCCAGTGGCTGACCCCTTGACCTTTGACCGTGCGGATTAGTCCCAGGAGCCCGGGGATCAACACGGACGCTAAACAGGGGGCCGCGCTGCTGTGGAGCAGCTCAGGGATTTATGGAAAAAAGGCAAAAAAAAAAGCCCCATGATTTGGGAGAGAGTCAAGCATTTCGAGGAGGCGACACAGTTGTGAGCAGAGACATTAGAAACTGTCGCCAACAAGATACAGCAAGTTCCCTGCTTGAAAACTATAGTCTCCACTTTGCAGCATGTCGCACTTTTCAACTCACCTCTCAAGTAAAGGCCCATTCACATCTAGAGCAATAACTATAAAGATAACTGTAACTATAAAAAGATTTAAATCGTTCTAAGTCGGTAGAGTGTCTGCGTTCCCACTACAATGATAACTAACTACAAAACATCCCAAACTATAACTATAATTATATTTTTGGATTGAGTGATTTCTTGGATGCAGGGACAACGATAAAACATTTTCAACCAATTAAATTAAGGTTGTAAGAAAGAAGGGGGCGGAGCTTTGCGGTAGCTCATTGCAGTGAACAGCTACCTGTTTGCTGAGGAATTTGTCACAGATATCATTGTAGTGTGAATGCTACAATGATAGTCTGTAGACAGTGGAGGCACGCACACACACACACACACACACACACACACACACAATAATACATGGGAGGGGATGGAATTATATTTCTGTTACTTAATTTTTTTTTTTTTGTTATTTAATAATTTAATTGATGATTAATCTCTTGTGACATGCTTTGGCAATATTGTTTGTTTGTGAACTGTCATGCCAATAAAGCACATTGAATTGAATTGAATTGAATTGAATGCTTCAGCTACAATATATAGTTATAGTTTATAGTTATCATTGTAGATGTCAATGGGCCTCAAGACTCCTCTAAAATGCTTTCTGACAAACATTTTCGGAGGGCATCAAGAAGAAGGAGGAGGAGAAGAAGATGAAGATGAAGCACTGGCAGAGCGTCAACGGCTCCGAGCGGCGAGCGTGTCCGGCTTTCACGTCTTTGTTTAGCGTCACCGCCTCGGCCGAGCTCGCATACAGCTGGCCGTACGCAGAAAGTCCTTGACCACCGGCCGCGCCGCAGACGTATCGAGAGGAGAAACCACACAGCGAGCCTGGCAGGGCCGAGAGCCGCGGCACGCCGGGGAGGCTCGCCGCACGCCTCTCCAGAGAGCAGCCAGGTCCTGCGGGCTCCTCCTGAGACTCCTCACACACCTTCCCCAAACGGAACAAAGGAGTAGACATCAAAGGGAGACTAATATAGCGAAAGGAGAAGGGGGGGGGGGGAAACTAATGATGGCTGAAGGGATGGAAAAATAATTTGCTGAATTATCCCTAAATTTTTTTTTTTGGATATATTGGGCGTACAGATGTAGGTCTTAAATCAGAGCGCTGGAGGCCGCAAGCACCACCTGCACACAGAAAAAATAAAGGTGCTGAAAATGGTTCTTCGGAGTGAGGGATCGAAGAGCCGTTTATACCACAAAGAAACTTTCAGATCAAGATTCTTTAAAGAACAATTTCTGCACTTGTGTTTTTGTTCATCTGCCCTTGTATAGCCTTATTTGCAGCTGCAGAATATATACTATAGAGGGGTTTGGTTATTTTCCACATTTCTGCCATCACCCACCATCCAATAACTAAGAATTTCGTTCACCTAAAAATGAAAATTCTGTCATCATCTACTCACCCTCATGCCAAATGAAACACAGGTGAAATTTGTTAGTCCATATAACACACAGGGAAGTTGCCAGCACAACTTGGTAGCAGCCTTCTCCAAAACAACTGAAGTCAATGGGGACCTGTTCTTTAGAGTTCCAACACAACAGACAAACAATCACACTGTGAATAGAAAGACCTATACACCATTATTTGTTGCAAATCAATCAGCTGTAGTTAAGATTTGCACTAAATGATGGTGTAAATATACTGTAGGTCTTTTTGGAACTCTGAAGAACTGGTCCCCACTGACTTCAGTTGTTTTGGAGAAGGCTGCTATGGAGTTGTGCTGCAGCCTCCCTGTGTGTTATATGGACAAACTTCACCTGTGTTTCAACTGGCATGAGGGGGAGGAGATGATGACAGGATTTTCATTTTTTGGGTGAACTATTCCTTTAATACGAAAACGGTTCTTGAAGGGTTCTTTATATTGGACCGTTTTCCATTCCAGTGCGCGCCTTTATTTTTCTGTGTGATGCAGTTCCGATGTTGCTTATGCGCTCTCACTCACCCTCTGACATCAATCCACGCCGCACGCAGGCGCACATATAAACAGAGCACCTCCGCCTGCTTTTGGAACTGATCAGAGGTTGATCATGCAGAGGAATCTCCTCGGGACTAATATCCTGTTTATATGCACTTGGCTCCCATTGATTTACCACTCCCCCCACGGTGCCAGCCTGGGCCCACCCAGCTATAGCCGGTGAAAGACTCCAACACTAATCATCTGTCTGAAACCTATTGATCAAGAAGAAGAAAAAAACGTGGTAGTGTTTTAACCAGATCCCACTGCACTGGATGGATAGTGCATCTCAGTCTATTCCTCTCACTCTCTCTCTCTCTCTCTCTCTCGTTATCACCCCCCATCTCTCCCTCCTGGTCTCTCTCCCCTTCTATGGCTAAGAGCGAGCTGTTGGAGAAAAGCGGGAGTGATGCATAACATGGGAGCTACTTTGAACCGAACAGCGGGAGGTCAGCGCGGAGAGAGAGCGGCAGTCGACACAGCTCAGGGAAAACAACAAATGGAACAGATGAAGCTGAAACAACAGACTCTGCCCACATCACTTTGGTGGTTGGCAGGTGCCCACTGGCGCAGCTTTGTCAGCGCCCCCTCGCTTCTCCTTCTTCTTCTCCTCCTCCTTTGTGTACGTGTCACTTAATGTTCACACGCCACTGTATGCCATATCAAAGGCTCACGCTGCGTATGAAAAACAAACACCCAAATCCGCCGTGACGAGACAAGCGGCATCATTATTTCAAGTTGAATTTCATCTCACGTTCTCTATATGGATTTTTAAAGGTCAATGTTTGCCCGCGCCAACCTGCATATGGACAATTTCCCTATCAATTATCTAATAGTAACACTAGTCAGTCTATTATGGACTGCAAATATGCAGAGCTTGTTTGCATGGTTCTTCCCAAAGACCCTACCAGGGATTTAACTTCACCAAAAGCCGTGTTTACTGACTAAAGGCTTTGGTTTGGAGAGCAAATAAGGAGGCGCCGCGGTCTTTTCCCGTTTCAAGCCCAAATGCAAACTGTCATTCAAAGTGCGCGTGTATACAGTCCCGGGCCCTGAAGTTGACAAGTTTAATTGAATTAGACCTGTAGTATCAATATCAATAAATAAACGCTGAGTAAAAGATTTGACTATTTGCCTGGAAGATTTGCAGTGTTTTGGATCAAAGTCAAACACTCCCTAATTTATTATTTCAACACAAAGTGCCTCTGCGATCTTTTTAAATTATCTTAAATTATTGCTTGCATTGCTCCATCTGAATGCCATTGATCTGACACTGTGTGGGAGTGCGGTGACGGGCTTTAGACGCTGTGTTTCCTCGAGGCCTGTGTGTGTGTGTGTGTGTGTGTGTGTGTGTGTGTGTGCGCGTGTGTGTGCACGCGCGCGTGTGCGGTGAATGATTAAAGAGGAGCGAGTGAGAACGAGCCACATCAAAGTGTCAAATTTTGGTCTTTTTTTGTTCAGCTTGTTGAAGAAAGCGACAGAGTGGAAAGGAGGGATAAAGAGTTAGAAAGAGAGTGAGAGAGAGAGAGAGTGAGAAGAAGAAGAAGGGTGATGGAGGTGGAGGGACAGGCGGGAGAGGGCAAACGCATGGCCATCTCTTCTCATCTCTCGTTTAATCCCCCCCCCGGAACACAAAAAAAAGTGACAGAGAGAGAGAGAGAGAGAAAATGAGAGAGAGAGAGAGAGACGTAGCAGGAAATGACAGGCGATAAACAGGCTCGGCCGCAGCCTCCATTACCCGTCATTACAACGCTCACCGTGGGACAGGACGCCGTTTTCAAATGCTGCGGACATCCGCCGAGAATAAGGGGGCCCGAAATTATTACAGACGTCTCATAAATAGATGTGTCATATCTGTCCAATCACCGTCCGGGGGGAATTCGTGAATTGCCTGTCCCTGGTCATTTGCAGCCAAATCTCTGAACGGCCTCTTCATCTCCTCATTTTGTTCCTTTTTGATGAAAACGGAAATGGTTTCTATTTGTTTTCATTGTTGAAAGATGATTTTGTGTGAAATATAGCATAATGTGCGTTGCATTTAGGGCAAAACACTGCGATACAACATATGTAGACCTGTGTGATATAATGGAATCAAGAAATCGGATGAATTTATTTTGCAGATTTTCTTTTACTTTAATCGCCGATCTGGGCTGTATTTGATTGGCTGATGGTGTTTGCTCATTCTGTGGCTTGGGAACGGCCGGAGGGAACGGCTCCAGCATTCACACAAGTTAAGGAATCTGACAAGATAAAACCAGAACATAAACATCAAACTCTCTTTTTTTGGTTGTTTTTTTGAAAACATTGCCACTATCAACCGTTTGACCTCCATATTAGTCTTAGCAAGTGGGGGTGTGTGGTGTGTGTGGGAGGGGGGGTGCGGTGGGGGTGGGGTGGGGGTGGGGGTTTCTTGGGAGGGAAATTGCTTCTCATTTTTCACTGTACCCTTTTGTTTTACTGGAGCTGTGCTGGGGATATGACTGTGCACTCCTTTATCGTGTCTGAAGAGGAAAAAGAAAAATCACCCCACCGAGAACAATAGCTGCTGAAAAGTGACAGCGAGAGAGAGAGAGAGAGAGAGAGAGAGAGAGAGAGAGAGAGAGAGAAAGCGAGAGAGAGTTGAAATGGCAGTCCCCGAGATGGATGACAAGAAATTCCATCTCTCTGCTTGCTTTCCCCTTTTTTTTTTTTTTTTTTTTTTTTTGTCTGCTGGAAAATATGACCCAGCTAAAAGCATTCACATATTCTCTACTCTTCAGCTTTTTGTTTGTGCAATTGCTTAAGTGCAGCCAATTACCATATGCTAGTGGAGGAAGAAAATCACGCACAATACATGCGAGTAAGCACCGAGAGACAAGGACTAAATGCACCTTCATTTGGTAGCAATTTTTGTACAAAATAGTGCAATTAAGACCCCATTCGTGTGACAGTAAACAGCTTAAAGTCTCTCTTTGTCTATTCTGTAATGGAAATAAGATGCAATACCACATCTACCGTAATTTCTTCTGACAACTCGTGAAATGTTTGCTTATCTTTAAGGCATTGCTTGTTTTTCACGCTGTCAAAATGCATATTTAATTAATTTAAAGCATTTTTTTTGTGTTCTTGAAAAATCTGAAGTATGGTAAAGCTTGTTCTGCTGCCCGGCAAGTTACAGCTCTCCAAAAAAGTCTAGATCGATCCTAGTCTGATCCTATTTATAATGACACTTTTTGTACCACTTGCACTGTATGATTAGGTAATTGGGAAATCATTTAAAGTCAATGGTAGTTAGTGCCACTCTGCTGGGTGGAGTTACACAAACTGACCCACAAACACGTTGCTCCAATCCCAACAAAGCCCTCCTCCTCCTCACAGCTGACTTCAAGTAGTTGCTTCTTTAAAGAATCCTTGCAGGCTTTTCCTTCCACCTTTCCTTCGTCTGACATTGAGGCAAGGTAATGCTACTCACTTTCTGATATGTTAAACCAGAAGAGGGAGTATTGTTTCACTAGAGGAGCCACAGCAGCAGCAGCAGCAGCAGCAGATCCACGCTTCCTGATCTCCTCCATCCCTGACTTCCAAGTTACCTTCCACACACACACACACACACACACACACACTGCCTCATGAAGCCGAGCCTACCCAAACAATACAAAAAAACAACCGGACCGGCATATAATAAGACTCTGGGAGTAAATGTGCTGATCTGGATCAGTGGCCTTTATCCTTAAAACATCAAGGAATTAGAGGGCTGATCTGCAGGCAGTGCTCTAGTCCTTCGGATAAACTATTCACTGTGATCTTAAAGGCAAATGCTGAACTCTTGAAGCTTATTTTGCTATGCCCTTTCTTTCCTTACAATGCAGAGTGATGGAGAAAATTGGAAAGAGATAGAGGGGATGACATACAGCCACAGTTCGGACAGATTTTAACCCTCAAAGTCACAAATACACGGTACACACACTAGCTGTTTGAGGCACCATGGTGTGCCAGGATCGCCACGCTCCAGCTGAAAAACAGACGACCACTGCGCTTATGAACAATTCATTCCATTGCTGTCATCGTTAAACAGCTGTGGCAGCAATAACGGGAAATCACCCAAAGTCCCGTTCTGAAAGACGGAGGCTTGACGGAGCTGGAACGCGTGGCACCAATCGCCTAAATGTACAGGCTGTGTGTGTGTGTGTGTGTGTGTGTGGACTCTGAGATATTTAATAAATATTCGCCCTGGACCACGGCTGCCGCTGAGCGTAGCCCGCCGATCGTCTGAGCATGAGGGTGTTTTTCCTTCCTGTGTCTGCACTCGTCCTCCCGGGCCTCTCTGTAGCCTCGGTGCCACGGTCATTATCTGTGGAGGACAGAAAAATAAACACAGAGGCCAGATTGCCATCGACTGTGAAACCAGACAGAGGCCTTGAGAGGAGGAAGGGGACGGAATGGAAAATGAAAAATCCGACGGCAGAGCAGAGAATACGGCGAGATATATAACAAAAAGTTTGTTTAAAAAGTGTTACGGATAAAATTTCTGCCTCGGCGCGTCGGCCCTTCCCTAATAATTCAGGTGTGGCCTTTTCCTAAAGCCCAAAGAAAGATTGGAGACCATAAAAGAGAAACATGGCCTCTTGTTTTGCGGGCTTTGTTTACCTCGTTTCCTCGCCGGCTATAAAGCACAGAGAGTGATGTGTCTGTCGATGCGGCGTCGGTATGTAGGGGGAGCGAGGCGGATAGAGGCGGAGGAGAGGGGGGGGGGGAATCACAACAACAAATAGGAAGTGACACGCAACTGTGCGGACGGACGTGTGCACACATAAAAACCCACTCTCACACACACAATCATGCACAAACTCACAGACAACCGTTTACTCACTTGTTCCCTCACATGTTCCCTCACATGCACACACACTGCAAAAAATGACAAGCTGTCCAGTGATTTTAACTTGTTTCCAGACCTATCAGACCTATATTATCCAAAAAAAAAAAGGTCAAATTTGCTTTTTCAAATTTGTTTCCCTGTAGTTACATTAAAAAAAAATCCCCAAATAAGCTTGAAAAGTCTGGATGCCCTTTGGAGAGGCAGGATGGCGTCTGTCAGCGGGCTTAGTGTGCTCCGCGGTGTGTGACCGCCACTGGCTCAGCCACTTCACAGTGTGTTTGCAGTGCTTATCTGAGTCAGGGGCCGGGTCAGGAGGGGTCAGCGCTCTTATTTGCCATGCTGATAGACTGGGTAATGAGAAAAGCTCCCAATGCAGAAGCCGCACTCGCCGCAAGAGCAAACACTCCATAGCATGTTACCGTGCATTTCTCCCCGACTCCGTCCTCATTCATTATCAGGTGGTGAAGCTTTGCCCAAACTCAGACTTCCCCCTCAAATGAATAGAAAAAAAAAAGATGAAAGAGGAAAATCAAAGTTTAAAGTCACAAAGGAGCGGCGTTTCAGTTGTGTATTTTTGGTTGAAAATGGATGTTGGGGCGGGACATAACGTATTCAAAAGTATTTGTGTTTAATCTTGAGCTGTGTCACACATTTCAGATTCTTCAAAATGAATAAATTCCAGGTGTCTTAGGAAAAGAAGACAGTGTCTTTTGGGGGTGAACACCCAAAAATGCTCCGCCATACCATGTTGCCACTCGTCTCTTTGAAATTTGTGAAGTTGCAAGTTTTACATGTTAAAAAATGTGTGATGGTGTTATTGGCTGGAATTTTTCTGTACACCTACTGATACACCAAAACTACTAAAAAATATGCTGTTCTCCAGTAAGTAAAATAATGTGATTTTGATAGAAAAATACAACTTTTATAATTTTTTTTCTACTTGATGAAAATTAGTACAATTAACAAGGTGAAAAAGTCATTTTTCATTCCATTGTAACTTTAAAAACCCTTTTCACTTTTTTCTAAGAGACGAGTGCCTTTGATGAAAGATGAATAGGGATTGATTTTACGTATTATAAGAGAGCTGGCAATTCAAAAAACATCTGGCGCAGTAATTTACATTCTTCTAATCCTCAACGTATGCTTATTCTTTGGTGTGATGGCACTGAGTTTAGCGATGATGACAGTGTTGATGATGACAATAACAGTGACGGTGATGATGATAATTATGACTGTAACAGTACTGGCGTATTGTTTTGCTCCCTCTGCACTCCAGCCTACTATGAGTACCTCCACATGAAGCCAGGCAACCTTCCTCCTCTGTGCTAATTAGTACTTAAAGGGGAAGCAACTCATAATGTATGCTAAGGTGCTGCTTTGCCTTTTCACACACTACCAGTCAAAAGTTTGGACACACCTGATTGAATGTTCTATGTTTTTCATTCTCTTAAAGTAATTTTGATCTAAAGGCTTCTGCTTAAATGCTTGAAATGTGTTTCTTAGACAAATATAAATACCGTATTTCCTCTAATCGTGGCCAGTAGTCAATTAAAAGCCGGGTCTCCGATAATGGAAAACAAGGAGGCTTCGTACTAAAATATGAGCAAATATAAGAAATAAAGCCCTTTCTCTAATATAAGCCTGCTTCCAATAAAGGCCTGGTACCCTCTGCAGTTGAGGTAAATAAAGGCCCGGGCCAATATTAGAGGAAATACGGTAGTGAAGTTGATCCTATGTATGAATTTCTTTCCAAAGCGTTTGCCTTTCCATCAAGGCAAAGGGCGGCTACTTTAAAGAATCTAAAATATAAGATAGTTTTGATTTGTTTAACACTTTTTTTGGTCACTGCACAATTCCATTTGTGTTATTTCACAGTTTTGATGTCTTTATTATTATTCTAAAATGTGGAAAAATAGTAAAAAATAAAGAAAAATGTGTGTGGCCAAACTTTTCAATGGTAATATACTCTGTCAATTCATGCTATAACTCTCCCTCATTCCTCCCTTTGTCCTTTTTTTCTGTCACAGCCTGGAAAACAGTTCGGTCTTTGCTCAGCTTTACTGCGATTCATTTCAACATCTTTCCATTTTGACTTCCCTCCCTTCTCCTTTACAGAGAACGCGTATCCTTTCCCATGTTGATAATTCCCTTTCTCACCTTTTACTTACCTTACCGTTCGATTTTCAACCTCCACCGACCGGCCCGCTGCCTCCTCCCCGTCCTCCTTCTCTCCCTCCTTCCCTCCTTCTCTCTGGTCCAGTGGTGTGTGCGATGGGTTTAGAGGATATACAATCCCGATCCTGACTTGGACAAACAGCATTCCTTCCATCCCTGTGGTCCACCTCTGGGGGATGTTTGAGCCTGGTCAGCCTAATCCCGCAGGCTGGCTTCACTTCAACCTGTATCATACAACACTCCTCTCTTTACACCCTCCATATACCTCTTTTTCTCCTCTGCTGCAGGGCCGATAGTGATCCGAAAGCATCATGGGTGAGGGGAAACTTACAGGAATGTATAGTCCGTCCCTGTGGGTGGATAATGTACTGTGTATAATTGCTTGAGACTTGACTTGATGCATGAGGAGAAGACTTGAGAGTTGACTTGATGACTTGAAAAGGTTTCTAAAGTCTTGACTTGAGATCTTGTGTTTGTGTAAATGACTCAGATTGAAAGTGATGAGATTTGTTCCAGCAGACGACTGAATTTAAATTCTGTTATCTGAATTTGTATGGAATGATTGAATGTAGTGAAGTTGAAACTGATTATAGAAATCAAACTCATGATGCTCTTACCAAGTTTTTATCCTTTAAAGTCCATTAAAGTCTTAGATATTTAGTTTTCTTTAAGATATTAAATTGACTGGACTCTTGATTTGTTCTGACTTGACTTGGTGTTCTACATATAGACTTGGGACTTGTGCCTCAAGACTTGAGACTGACTTGGGACTCCAGCAAAGTTGACCTGGTCACACCTCTGCATACTGGCAAATCCAATTTATGTCTTGTAACTGTAGTTTTCTCATATAATTGCTGTGGAGTGAAAACGTATCTCCAAATTGTCAGGAACTAAGAAAAACAGCCTTGTTTTGTGGTTTTGTGGTTGATGACAATGCATTTTGACATTATCCAATGGGTTTTGAAAGGGGTTTCGTAAGCCCAGCAGGTCGGAGAATTTTCTCAACCCATAGAGAAGCATGTAATCCTTCAATGGAAGCGAAAAAATGAAAATCACCAAAATTGGAGTTACGAGGTTTTCCACTCGACAGCAGCGATGGAATCCTCCTGCAGTTTTCCTTCACTGTTTACTTTCCTGAGCTTGATAATTGTCTTCGCTCGTCTCAGACTTAACAGTGTGCTTATGTTTTCCTTTCGCGGAGAGAGTTATTGTAAGTCTCGCCACTTGAGATGCGGCACTGTTTGCAGTAAAACAAGTGTTCACTCGAGGCCATCGTGAGTAGGCCTACTTACAGCGGCATCCGTTTTACATGCAATGAGTTTCACATAATATATAACAACAATTCCCCCTCCCACCGCTTCATTCTCCTCCTCTATTCCCTCCGCTCTCCTCCCTTTCCATCTCCACCTCCTTCCTTTGGGGAAATCTCCGCCGCTCTATCCATCACCCCCGGCCGGTGTCACCGTGTCTCCCCTTCGCGCAAGCAATAACAGCGCTAACACTCTCGCCAACCGAAGCCCCCCCCCCCCCCCCCCCGCTCGTTCAATCACCCCGATATGAATCTGCTTAAAACCCAGCCGTCCAGCGCTCAGCCAAAATCCATCAGCGCGGGGGCTTGAGATCAGTGGCACGTACGGCGCTGATAAGACGTTCTCTGTGGTCAGGAGCCTCTGATGAGGAGCAGAGGAACAGCCGCTGCTTGGCTTGGCTGGATGGCTATCTGGAGTGCTTGGAAAGTTTAAAAAAAAAAAACAAAGAAAGAAAGAAACAAAGAAAGAAACACAGTGGTAAAGGACGAGAACCGTTCAAAAAAAAAAAATACTCGTGGTTGCTCGTTTTCGCTGTTGCGGGAGCCCAGCTGCAGGTTTCACGTGACCGAGGCAGCGGATGGTTTTGTCGCAGATTGCACAACAGGACATGTCTCTTTGATTTGTTAGTGGACTGAGTGCTAAATTGGACGTGTGCCCTTGTTAGCCGCTGCTGTCTGTGTCTTCTGTGTCCTGCGTGCTCTTATTCCCCATGACCGTTTGAGAGTGAACACCAGTCTGAAGGTCTGGAAAAGATGTGCTATGTTTTTCATTCTCTTAAAGCCATTCTGATCTAAAGGCTTCTGCTTAAATGCTTGAAATGTGTTTTTTAGACAAATATAAAGAGTGAAGTTGATCCTATGTATGAATTTCTTTCCAAGGCCTTTGCCTTTCCATCAAGGCAAAGGGCGGCTACTTTAAAGCATCTAAAATATAAGATAGTTTTGATTTGTTTAACACTTTTTTGGTCACTGCATAATTCCATTTGTGTTATTTCACAGTTTTGATGTCTTTGCTATTATTCTAAAATGTGGAAAATAGTAAAAATGACTGCTTTTGTGTGTGTGTGTGTGTATGTGTGTGTGAGGCCAGCGGTTGGATTTTGCTCCCCTCTATGACACCATTAAGCTGTATGTGTGTGGCGAGCATGTGCATCCTATGCGTGCAAGTGTGTGTGTGTGTGTGTGTGTGTGTGTGTGTGTGTGTGTGTGAGGTATGTATACACTGGATTAGCAGTGCCAGCTAAACCCACAGTGCTGAGAAAACCAGGAGAGAGCTCAAGGACAGGTAGTCCATAATGGAGTTGTGTGGTTGTGTGAACCCAGCCTCCGCAGATGGTGGGGGGGGGTCAGGGGAGCGAGGGCCTACTGGGGCTACGAGAAGCCGGGGGCCCTTGATTAAGCACCGGGACCCGCAGAGGGGCCACATCAAGGAGCCTGCTGTGCCTGCTGCGGTTCTGCTCCGCGGCCTCTCCGCTCCCCCTCTGGAGGTTTTTTCGATGTGAGCAAATGGTGAGGCGGGGGAGAGAGAGAGAAAAGAGAGAGCAGGGGCGGCAGAGGAAATGGTTTTGGAGATAGCAACCACCTAAAAATAACTTCAAGCGAAACACAAAGTTGACTTTTGTTCTTATCGGGGGGAAAAGACTCACAAAGAGATGCTATACGGGAGATAGACAGGCAGCCAGGGGATGAAGGCGGGGATAAAGCAAAACAAGAGGTGAAAGGTCAGGGGAAGAGAGAGGGAAGAGAAGGGCAGATGTACAGAAATGGAAGATAAAACGGAACGCAGATGAAGAGGGGACGGTAGAAAAAAAAAAAAAAAAAAAAGGAACAGCAGCCATGTGAGCGCGGGTCTGACAAAGGCCTTTCCCTGTGTCTCCGCAGGTTTGACGGTGAACTCGTGCGGAGCGGACCCAGCTGCGGCGGCGGCGGCGGCGGCACGAGGAGGAAAAAAAACCCCGTCACTACCGAAATGAGATTCCGTTTCTCCTCTGACATCCTAATCCCTTTGATCTGGGTCCTATCCCCCCCCCCCCCCCCCCCCGCCCCCGCCGCATCTCAGGCTCGCCGCAGGAACGCCAGGTCTCCGGATCGCAAATAAACATCCCATACCCCTCTCCTGTCCTCTGCCGCGCGGCCTCAAAAAGCGCATCGGAAATTATTCACCCGCTCATCTATCTTTCACATCCAAAATGAATAAAAGAGCTCGGTTGTTATCTGCTCTCGGGTCTTTTCCCCGAGACATCTCCGCCCCATCGCGCGGTTTTAGTTTTCCTAATCTCTCCACTCTTGATTTCTTTATGGCGAGCAGTTCTTCCGCTCTGATAGGGCAATCTGGTTTATTTAATAATTCACGAGGCAATCTACCTGCGTTGCGGTCTGCGGACGAGCATATGCGGCTGAATCGAGGGAATAAATACAAATAGATCTGCACTCGTGGGAGGGGAGCAGACGTTTTTAGGGCGTAGGCATATCTATTTCCGCGTGGTATAGCGTGTGGAAGTATAGGATGAGATTCATTGCTCTTAAAGATGTTCAATGAAAGTTTTAGCCTGTACGGTTGGGAAAAAAAACAGGCAACTTTTATCGAAAGTAAGATGTTTTTCCAACATGCATGAGCTCGCCCCCGAGTGTGTTTTGCGGGCGAGCGGTTGAAAGAGCCTCGCATAGTTTTGTGCTTTCCATTGATTGGTTTATACTCGGTGAGCAAGCCAACTGGATTCTCTGTTGTAATTTAACAAGCTAATTACTTGTCATTCAAGTGAAAGGGGGGGGGGGGGCTCGCGGCTTTGCCAAGAAATTAAAACGAAAGTGCGGTTCGTGCTGGGAAACGAATGTAAACAATGCGGCGGCAAAGGCTATTGTGAAAATAAAAGTTCTGAAGGTTTTACGAGGGGGGGAGAAAAAATGTGTTCGGCTTGCGGATGAGGCGACGGTAAGAGTGAGAATTGGAATATGAACAGATGAACGTATTCTGGGAAAACTCTTTCATGAAAGAAACGACTGAGCTCAGGCAGTGAAAGCCCCGCAGGCACGTGGGGCTAAATCCAAACACAAATGCCTATACGTTCTGCCGAGAACCTTGTTGTACAGTATATGAATGCGAAGAGCTCCGAGTGGTGCTGCTCTCTTTTTTTTTGGGTGTCGGAGAAGGCATTGAGTCACTGGCCTTCGGTCGTATAACTAAGAGGCGCTGTGCAGTTCTGCTACTTTTATTGCATCTGAGACAATAACACTCCAAAGTGGGCCGCATGATTGAAACTATTACAGATGCTTTCAAACAATGTCTAAGCCTGTTATAGCGTGGCTGGTGGCTGGGGCACAAATATGAGTGTGCTCAAGTAAAATAGACCCTGTGTGTGTGTGTGTGTGTGTGTACTACAGTATAGGCCTTGGCTATAAAAGGCTATAGGATAAAGCACATTGCCTCTTTTCTCTTCTATACACAGAAAAATATAGGAGCTGAAAATGGCTCTTCAGAGTGATGCCACAGAAGAACCTCTCAGACCGGGACAGGTTATTTAAAGATTTCTGCTCTCCTTTGCTTAGACACCTGCATTGTGTTTTTGTTTATCTGCCCTTGTATAGCCTCATTTGCAATTGCACAATATATACTATGGAGGGTTTTGGTTATTTTCCACATTTATGCCATCAACCACCATCCAATAACTTAAGAATTAAGAACCTTTTAATATCACAAAAAAAAAAACATATACAGTATGGTTCTTTGGGATACTAAAAAGTTGAAAGGTTCTTCTGTGGCATCACTCTGAAAAAAAAAACATTCGGTTCCAGTTCGCACCTTTATTTTTCTGTGTGTACAAAGCGTTCAAAGCACTTAAACAAGAATTTTCACTTATGACAAGAAGGCAGCCAGTTTGAATCCCCAGGACATAATTTAACAGCCTTATTACCTAACTGAATCCCTGAGAAACTCAAGGCAGGGAGGATGAGTAAGTAACACACATCAGAGGACTGCCAGAGCATGTGGTTTCATTCTCTCATCCTCCTAGAAATCCCCAACTGCCGAGCGGCCGGGCAGCAGAGGACTGGGTGTACTGGGCCGATCCCAGGTGTGAACGTATGCCGCTATATGAAATGTGAAGTAGGGCAGCGCTGAAAACAGAGCATGCACAGCTCAGCAAAAGCCTTCCTTGCAAAAAAAAAAAAGTACAACAACACACAAACTCACCCGGCGTTTTCTAGTCCAACATCTTCCACAGCTCCCACCGACTCTCACTGCGCGAAGCTTGATTGGCACATCACTGACTCCTCTGCACCGCGTGGCAATCACGGTTTTCAGATGGCTCCATTATAAGCTCTTAGAATGAGTCACCCTGAGCCGAGAGGGCGGCGGGAAGGAGGCCGAGCGCCGTTAAAAAGATGAGCCGCGGTTAACTATCATCGTCAGAGACAGCCAGGCGGGGTTATGAAGGGTCGAAAAAACCCTTTGTGCAGCATTTTTTCAATTCTCTTAATTGTTTCCCCAGCGCCTTCTCCTACCCCCTCCCTTTACAAATTGTTTGTTAATTAGGGAGTTCTGCATGTGGATGCATATGTGTGTGTGTGTGTGTGTGTGTGTGTGCACCACAGGGGGGGGGGTGGGGTCTGTGGAAGATTAAAAGACAAAAGGGGTGTGTAATAAGCGGCTGGCGGTGGTAGACGCAGCGAGGCAGCATGCTCCTGTAATGTGCTTGACCACATGGGGATCTCTGCTTCGGAGGAGAAGGAAGGAAATTGTCGGGCTTGCAGTTTTTCAGTGTGGCGGTGGGAGGGAAGGGGGGTGGAGGGAGAGAGAGAGAGAGAGAGAGAGAGAGAGGAGAGGGGATAAGGAGTTATTGTTTAGGGAGTTAGAGAGTGACAACAAAAAAAAAAAAAAGAAAGCGAGGGGAGAAGAAAAGAAAGTAGAGGGATAAGGAGGGAAGAGAGAGAAAGGGGGTGGGGTGTGGACAGTGGGGGTGGGGGGGGGGCTTGGCCATCTCCACGGGGGGGAAAAGAGCATTATGGGAAGGCGAGCGGCGCTCTCCAAGAAGACGTCAGCCCGCTGCGGCTATATCCATCATGATAAAACTGTGGCTCGCTCACAGCCAGCACCCTTCTCTTCTTGGGGTCACACACACACACACACACACACACGTCTGTCCAAGTGGAGCATATTGTGCAGGTGGCCGGGGACAGGAGTGTGTGTGTGTGTGTGTGTGTGTACGTGGGGCGTGTCTGGATGCCCGTTTCCAAGCAGGTGGATTTATGTGTGTGTATATATACAGTATGTGTATTTGTGTGATTTTTGGTGTGTGTGTAGAGAGAAAGAGACAGAGAGAGAGAGAGAGAGAGAGGACAGAGAGTGAGACATAGAGAGAAAGAGAGGGGGCAGAGAGTGAGACAGAGACAGACAGAGAGAGAGAGACAGAGAGAGAGAGGGAGAGAGAGCGAGAGAGACAGAGAGAGAAAGAGGGAGAGAGAGAGAAAGAGAAAAAGAGTGTGTGCTTGAGTGAGCATGCTGATATGTATAGTGTATGTATATAGTGATGTATAGTGAAACTGTGTGTTCAAGCATTTTAATGCGATTTTTTGTCTTTATTTGTACCTGTATGCCCCCCCCCCCCCCACTCCCCCCCACTCCACACACACACACTCCACACACACCTTCTAAATTCAACACTACTTTAATGAGGCCTTTAGCTGTGACCCGCTCCCCTCTTTCGCAGGGTTTTTCCGGGACATGAATGTACGTTTCAGCAGCAACATGACTAAACGGGGGGGTGAGTCAAGTGGCGTGTTGATGGGGCCTAGTGCCTACCGCCCGCCTCCCGTGTAGTTAAACAGCCTTCAGCATAACTTATGCGAGTGCCAATCACTCCAAATGAAAAGTGCAAATTAAACTCTCACGCTCAAATGCATAATTGGACCTCTGACTTGGCTGCGGAGCGTGAAGGATTGAGGGTGGAGAGAGATGAGTGCCCATACAGGTTTTTTTGTTTTTTTGTTTTTGTGCATAGACACACAGGTACACACACACACACACATGCACACCTACACACAAACACACACACAAACACACACACACACAGGGTTCTTAATACACCATGCTGTTCAATATCTCCGAGCAGAAATGAGGCCACAATTACAGAAATTCATGTCGAGCATTTTCCATTGATACCCCAAGCCACATATTCCTCCATTCCAACAATAAAAAACATTTCACTCCCTCTCTCCAAATGTTTTATAAAACATCCCACAAGATCTGCCATTCATATATATGATACCTATACGTTTAATAGTGGTAAAGCGGCCGATTTCACAGTATGAAACTCATCAGCCCTATATAGCTTTCAAGATCCACACAAGATTCATTGCACATTTTTTTGGTAAAGTCTAACTCGCATGTGCGGCTTGTAAGTTACTTGCTATAAAAGTGGCCACTTGCGAATAGTTAGGAACCAGCCTGACATATGAAAAGCAGAAAATATACAAATCTTGTTAGATCCTTGTAAATCTTTTCCATGTGGGCTCTTCCTCTCCATTCCCGTCTCCAGGAGTCTCCATAAATACGAGAATAAACCCATTTATCAAGCTCTGACGCTCTGCAGCCCCCTATGCTTAGCGTTACATCGCGGCCATTAGGTGTTCACACTGACCTGTGTATTGCTTTTGTCGTGTCTGAGCATGTGCGTACTGTTGAGAGAGAAAAAAAAAAAACCCAGTAAAGAAAACCTTTGCCTTGACTTTGACTCCTATCTGTTTGCCTCGTCACACCCCTGAGTCTCTCTGTCTCTGCCTCCCTGCTGCGTGACCCAGCCACTTTTTCACCATGCGCATTGACAATCCATCTTCATAGACAGACAATAGACATTACTGCTCATGTGGTCGGAGTCGTTGTTTGCGGCATAGACGAGAAACCAAGATCGAAGCAGCATGGGGTGGACACCTTAGGGACCTGCGGCACAAACACAATGCCCCCTTTTGTTGCATGCGTGGTTTTTTGGTTTTTTTTTAACCACTTATGACACATTCGTCAATGGATAAAATGGTACGATACGTTTGAAATGCGTTTTTGGTGCAGTGAAAGCATCCATGAGCGTGAGAAACGGTTCAAACAAGTTGATCGGTTGATTCAAAACAGCTAGGTGAGATCAACAGCAGACACTTCTTCACATTTGATGCTATGCTCATTTTTCATACACTGTTCTGTCAGTTTGTTTGTCACTTCTTCGTCTTGTATTTAATCACTTTTGCTTCCACAGTATGTTTTTAGCATTGTGCAGTAGACTAAACTAAACCTTTCATGTCCAAAAAGTCAGTTTTTCAGCAATAAATAAAATATTGAGTGATTTCCATTTTGACTGTGCTGCAGTTTTTCTTGCGTTGCACACATATCATCAACAGTTTGGCGCGGACCCAGAGTCATCAAATGTTTTCTACAGCAGGACAATGTCAGCTATTACAATGTAGACTCTTAGGAGGCAGTGTCATTTTCAATATCAGTTTTTATGGTGAACACCATAATTTTCTCTGCCTATTTTTCAGACAACACTGCGCTACTTTTCAACACAATGTATGACGAGGCCTGTTATAAAATGCTACACATAACTTGTTTTATTTTTGCGGTAATAAACAAGAATAGGCATCTTCGTTTGTTGTCGTTTATGTATTTTTCCTCCTATCTTTGAAGATTTGTTGTTGTGTATGTGTATTGTACTTTTGCAAAATTAGCTAATGTCTCTGTACAATGCATCAGACTTCTTGGAGGTTTATGTTTGTATTGTCCCTGTTAAATAAACTCCAACTTAAATGGTTATCATCATGTAACCTAACTCCACATATTAACAACAACGTATGGCATTAACATATCTGTGGTGGAAATGCCATATCCTATTTTAAGGGCATAAAAAAAACACAAAAAAAACACGGTTTCAGACAGACACTGACAATATTATCCCATCTATTTCTGCAGCAGGCTGGATCTGTGTGACTGGCACGCTGCTGCCTTGGAAACAGAAGCCCTGGAGAGAATGGAGAGCTGATTAGAGAGAGGCAGCTTGTCTCCAATCAAGCCCAGTGCCTGTCTGTTTACATGGAGCACATCCAGAGAGCTCTCCACACTGACCTGGAGGGAAGAGAGGTCGGTGTCTCCATTTGCCACTGGTATTAAAATCCAAAGCCAGTTAAAATATGTATAAAGATTTTGTCAAGAAGCGGCTCTAAGCCACATTTAAACACCGGTGTGACACCAGACTTGGATCGCATCATACTTCCAAATAAATCTTCATAAATCTGCATCTGTTTTAACCGGTATAGAATACAAGATGGGTGGGAGTTGCCACATCAGACAATACCAAAAAATGTGGACTATTTGAAACACCATTACATAATGGTGTATGAACTGGAAAACTTAATTTATTTTATCTTGTATCCACACTTATCAAGCTTATTTTAGGATATTTTTAATAAAATCGTCTTACTGCACCTGCGGATAATTTTACCGGTTTCGACAAATTTGACTTTTTTCAGGAATAATCTAACTGGTTTCAGGACATTTACTTGGTAAAAGTAAAATTGGCTTGGAGAAAGTTTCTTCCTTGTGAAGTCATATTGAATCCTGAATTTCCCCAAGGAGATCAATAAAGTATTAACGTATCTTATATTGGCATGTATCAAGTGAAATGTATTATTATTATCTGCCAGTGCAGTGAGATAAATTGACTAAAAATATCATGAAATAAGCTTGATGGGTCTGGAAACAAGTTAAAATCACGTGACACTTGTCATTTGCAGTGTGTGATGTGTGACAATTTCTGAACTGACCTGATTGAAAAGTAGATTAAAAAAACCCCCAAAACAATTATTCCTAAATACCTTCTCACCCTGGTCTAAAACACATCCACGCTGGTTGTATTTACATTCCTTTAAACGTGGCTTGGTCCCCAGTCTCGACACAATCAATCAGGCGAGGGCTCATCAGGTCGGGTCGGCATGATATCTCAGATGAATGTATTTTTGCCGGGAGAGAGATTCACAGCGGGCTCAAACCGTGCCCTCGCCCCTCCAGGCAGCAGATAAAGAATAAAACCCACACGCTCACCGAGTTGGAGACGCTGAGCGATGGGGGAGTTTAGATTCATCCCTGTTGAAATGTGTATGTGCCACAGGTGCATACAAATATCAGCTGTAGATCAAAACACACACACACACACACTCTCCACTCCACCACGCGCGAGTTACGGACCAGAAGCGAGCATACAGACAGTCACAGGCATACACGCCCATATCCTCACACATATTCTCTCTCACACACACACACACACACACACACACACACAGGGTCGGCTTTATTTTGGCATGCTGCTCTGCGGTGAGCGGTGTGAGGGGTTTAGAGGGATTGGACGGTGTTGACTTTGCCGTGAACCTGCAGAGCCTCTGCACTCTCACAGCTGCCTCCCTCATCATTTGCAGAGAGGGCCTCCAATCACTGTGGAAAAAATCAGAGCTGGGAAGGGCAGAAGATATATCACTCCTCCTTCTCCTCCTCCATTCCCCTCCCTCCGTCTCCCTTTATACCGCACTCCCCGACTGCGAGGAGCTTTTTTTTTTTTTTTTTTTTTATTGCCTCTCTTTCAAGGCGGTTGTCATAACTCACATTTCTTTGAGTTTATCTAATATTCCAATTATACAGCCGCATATTTGACGACCGCTATTTTTAAGAGCGCTCCTCAAGGGCGTAGGAGTAGGAGCGTTTTTCTGAATTAGCAGACTAGCAGGCAGGCTGGCTGGTTGGGAGCCTCGGCCTTTCAGGGGATTAAAAAAAAACACTTGGCCTTCTCTTTCTGCAGCAAAACAGAAAAGACGTCAGGGAACATTTTGACAGCAAATACCTACCAAAACGATGCCACCTGCGTCATTTCGCGGAAGCGGGAACTGAATGTCTTTCTGTTCAAAAAACGTGTTTTGATGTGCATTTTCACCATTTTGATAATATCATATTGTGAAAATAGCAGATAGAGGAAGGGACGGGTATGTTGAACGGTGAAAACTTTTGGAAAATGTGCAGCACACTGTCAGCAGTAAAAGAGAGATTCGATTGTAAGTAAAGTTTGGAACAGAGCAGCGGTTACTGCAGGTATAGCGACACTCCACCATGGTGCAGGCAGTGATGGCACTTCCAAGTCACACTCTCTCTCTCTCTCTCTCTCTCTGTCCTCCTCTCCATCTCTTCCAGTCTTCAAACTCACATCTCAAAAAAAAAACCCAAAATGAAGTCGACAGCTAGTGGCAGCAATATCAGCCGAAGCTTCTCTCTCTTTGTTCTCTCCCTCATTCTATCACTCTTGTCTGTTTTCCCGCCTGCTCTTCACATCTGCTTCAGTCTCATATCTTACTGTTTTGTTTTGGGTTTTTTTTCATTTTTTTTTTTTTTAAACCGCTCGCTCCCTTCCTCTGTGCGAAGCGAGAGTCGTTGGACCTCTACTCGGGAGTGTTCTCGCTTGTCATGTCATGTTTTTTAAGTAGCCGAGCATCTTTTCTTGGCTTTCATCTCTCTCTCTCTCTCTCTCTCCCTCCCCAGATGTTGGCTGAAGGCTCTCTGTCTGAGCTGAGAGCTCCGCTGAGGCTGCGGAGAGGAGTTGAGAGGTGCAGAGGCAAGGACTGGTGGAGGTTATGAAGCAAAATCACTCCAATATGAGGTATCTGGGGTTCCTTCAGGCATTACAATGTGTGTGTGTGTGTGTGTGTCCTGCGCTGAAGGGATAACCGCCGGGCCTTTGTATACATATACTAGAGGAATTTATTCAGTACCTGAGGCCAGATGGACATTTTAAGATGGAAATCAGGACCTAAAGTAAAAGCAATAGTTTCTATTGATTTTTATCCAAATTTGAACCCTCTGTGCTTCTGGAGAATTCTCCCCCTGAGCTTTCTGTACTCCACCTAACTTCCAATGAGAGGAGAGGTTTGGCACAAAGAGAGGTTTTGATGCAAAAGCTTGACATATTAATCCATTTTTAAAAGCATCAAACTGAACTGCATGTTTAATCTGTGGCGATAAAGCATTCAGAAGTGTCCAGATATGGATTGATAAAAATCCCATCTAGAGGGCATAAGACCCTCTGGGCTTGAAATTGGAACGAATGAGGAGCCAACATGGCCGACAGCACTGGCCCTTTTCCAGAGACTAAACCACTAAAGGTATGTTTCCTCTAGCTTTTGGCATTGATACATCGCTGGGCTTCCAACCTCCAGTTATTGACTCTCTAAAACCAAGGCTTAGGTCCTGCTAAGCAAGACATATCTTTTGCTCGTTCGCTGTTTGAAAACCCAGGAGACCGGTGAATAGAGAAATGATCTATTTCAATTCATAATGAAAGCCAGTGCACGACTCAATTCAATTGCCTTTTCGCCCAGACCAGTGAAATTCAAGCTCTTCCATTCATTCCCCATGAAAAAAACAGAGACAAGGGGGGAAAAAATCAGAGGATCTGGGATTTATTTGTACATGTGCTGGTGGCCAAAGAAAATGGACATCTCTGGCGCCCGCCTCCATTTTGGATTCTTCCACTCCATACAGACTACACACTACATGACTCGCTGACCTTCTCTGGTAACCAATGGCTGCAGGCCCAAACATATCTGACGAGAAATTCATGTAATGCATTGTGAGACGGGAGAGAAATAGTCCTGCGGTGGATGCAGGGAAGTAGAGGGGCCATTCTTCGGTTCTCTCATTTACTTCCATACCTGTGAGGTGGCCCATAAGCCACTCAGACCACAGGGCCAATTTCAACTGCAATTTCCTGGCTGGCCCAAAGCAGCTGTGCTCAGATCTTGAGCTGAGCAGAGTAATATGAAAA
This sequence comes from Centroberyx affinis, assembly GCF_046629955.1. Lineage (NCBI taxonomy): Eukaryota > Metazoa > Chordata > Actinopteri > Beryciformes > Berycidae > Centroberyx > Centroberyx affinis. The sequence continues at coordinate 44,124 of NW_027281569.1, read as the reverse complement.
GAAATAGAGAAAGGCCTGAACTGTGGACATTTAGGCTCATATGGTCACACTTCCCCCTACAGCATGGGAAAATGAGAATGTGGAATGTCACAGGATTTGGAGAAAATGCTATTCCACGCAGATCAACAAAATTTCTGAAGCTACGGACATGTGTGAGCACTACTGAGCCAAAATGCGGCGCTGTGTTTTCCCATCGTCAGTTAGGAACACATCCACCCGGAGAGTCTAGACCATTACATCGCAAAAGAGTCCCACAATACTTACTTAGGTTTGTTGTATCTGGCACCTGCGTATTTGTTTTGCACGACTTTGCTGGCTCCCTTCCTTGTCTTTACGGTCAAGGTCTGCGGTAATGTCATGCAAATGATATACAGGGGTGGTTTACTTGACCTGTTTGGACATAACTGTTACTTCTCACCTTTAATTGTGTCTGACACATCGCCCAGTTGAAGCATTTCCTCGTCAAAGCCAAACAGCAGCATTTTGTCCAAGTCGGGTCTCCAGACCGGGGCCGGTCCCTGGGCTGCTGCTGGCCCGGCCCAAGGGCTGGTTAGCTGACCTACTAATCAGCCAGCTATTCCCTAAATAGAAATCAGCCATTCTCTAGTACTCTGTCAGCAGTTCTGGAAGGGAGAAATGCCCCAGCTTTCCCAGCGCTGAATCAAAAGAAACACAGTTTTCCAATCCCTGCGACCACAAGTTTGCAGCGTTCGACTACGTGATACACCCCACATGTCAGTCACTGCAAATTCATGTTCTGTAAACTCTCCCTAAAGGACATTTATTGTGTTTAAACAATACATTGTATAGTTTAACAACAAAACATGTAAAATGCAAAAAATCTATTGGGTAGACAAATTTAATTTAATAAATGACTGTCATTTCAGGGATGATTTGCCGTGAAAATAGTTTTCTCAATTTTCTTACCAACAAATAAACATGTTTCAAATGTCAGTGGCCATTAACAGAGAAAACAGTGAAATATTTCATTCTGGAGAATGTTGCTGCTCTCATTACCAACAGCCATCAGTGGCAGCCGGCCAACTCCCAAGCATGAGCACGTGATGCAACATGGGTACAATGTGCAGAAGTAAACAAATATCATCATCTCATGACCTTGCCTCTGGTCTCATGACCATATAATGAGCTTGCAAAGATAATGTGCTTTTTTTTTTTCTTTTAGGAGTGATTGCTTTGCAAAGAAGTTGGCTTGGGAATGTGGCTATGAGCACACAGGATAGGAAACAGTCAACAAGTCATCATTGTTTTTAACCCATCATAGAGAAATATGGCAACTGCAATTTGGATGATCTAAACAGATGCACTGAGAAGTCATGTAAATATGCTTGGAGGCACAGTGAATTAAACCTTCACTGAATAATAATCATCAGGCGCGTGGAAGTGTTTAATTATCACCTTGCTTTGTATGCGTTAGGACGCGCCAGTTATCAAATTTAAATCGTGCTGGTGTTAAGGTGAAAGCGAAGCCTTTTTGCAAATCTTCCTTGGTTGCATTGCATTAAAACATGCATTAACACATGCATTAAAACGTGTGAAAAGCACAAGGTATTAAGTTCGGAAAAAGGCGCTTCAAGCTTAGAACTTTCTATCTCTTTAATTAGTTTCTTAGTGTCTCAAAGTGTGAAGCATTCGTTTAGAAAAAAAATCACTTCTAGCACGTTCTCTTTTATTCAGATGCTAGACAACAGCCACTGCATGTGGGCTGCAGGCTGTGACTCATTACCAGAAGACAGCTGACTTGATCCTTGGCAAAAACAAGAGTGTGTGTTCCAGTTCGGAGCTGGCAGCTGGAAGGTGGCTGGTGTTAAGTCTACAGTGCTCACCATCACTGCCCCTATTAAGCAAGGTACTGTGAAAAATTGACAATGAGGTAATCCTCTTAATTGGCTTAAGACAGCCATTGGAGCAGTGTATATCTATCGCTGTTTTAATATAGCAATAATACCAGAGAGGGCATTCTTTACTGTGATTATTACCGTGTCGCTGCAGTGCCCATACACAACAGATACAAGGTGCAGCCACATATCATCGTCAGCAGTAAAGTGGTCGTGCTCTTGGATATTAATTTATACTGTGGTCACGGATACATGTGTCGGAAAAGTTTCCTACAAAGTAATGTACATAGATAAGAACAATAAAAAACAAACAGGTTAAAGCAAAAATGTTACTAACTCCACATGAGTTAGCATGACAATCAATTCATTTTTTTGTTAAAGCTGCTGTGTGTAGCATGTCGTATTGCTCAAAATTAAAGGAATAGTTCACCCAAAAATAAAAAAAAATCATAATCATAATCTACTCATCCCCATGCCAGTATGACATTTTCTTCATACAACTTTTTCTTCATACAAATTACCAGTTCTTCACTGCTGGAGAAGCTTTCTTCCAAACAAATACAGTAAATGGAGGTCGTTCCTTTAGGCTTCAAAATGGGCAAAAAAAATGTACTCGATTTGCATTAAATAACCGATAAATTTTTTATTTTTTTTTCACTCACAGAGCGATCGCACGGTGTCAGAAGACTTGGATTATGCTGCAGCTGTATGGAGAACATTTATGGACATTTTTCCCCTTTTTTGAAGCCTAACGGACTCTCATTTCTCTACACTAATAATTATAAAAAATTAATGTGGTAATGATTTATTTATTTACCTCTATACATGGCACCTTTAATGCACATAGAGCATAATCAAGCACCAGCTGTATAATGCTACACGTGTTAACATTTTTTTTTTTTATGTTAAATGTGTGATCTAGATAACACTTGACAGCATCTCATAAGACATTTATTTTTCATCAACTCTGCTGATGAAGCTCAGCAAACATTGTGCTTTGCTTGCGCTTGTGATTTGACAACCTGCAATCTTCCCTTCTTCTCCAAGGCATGAGCTCACATTCAGCACCTGTCTCCTCAGACAGCAGCAGCTTAATAGTATCAATTTCAGCTTCTCTCTGGTTCACTTTTGTTTTCTCCCTCATTTTAAGTGTCAGAATGCTCGCTTATCTAGCCTGGCAAGTCCCTCACTGAAATGAAAAAACAGACATTTACATTTTTAGGCGTGTACATGACAGCCAGAACCAGAGTGATTTACATTGAGTGAGCTGGCAGGGGTTCAGTGTTGTGCTCGAAGACACTTCAACAGGACAAGATGGTTGTTGCAGAGATCCAATCTGTGACATCTATCCTATTGTACACTGCCTATTTTTCTTTATTTTTACTATTTTCCACATTTTAAAATAATAGCAAAGACATCAAAACTATGAAAGAACACAAATGGAATTATGCAGTGACCAAAAAAAGTGTTAAACAAATCAAAACTATCTTATATTTTAGATTCTTTAAAGTAGCCGCCCTTTGCCTTATTGAAAGGCAAAGGCTTTGGAAAGAAATTCATACATAGGATCAACTTCACTATTTGTATTTGTCTAAGAAACACATTTCAAGCATTTAAGCAGAAGACAAAATGGCTTTAAGAAAATGAAAAACATAGAACATTCAAACAGGTGTGTCCAAACTTTTGACTGGTAGTGTATATAGAAAATTGGTAACCCTTTAGACAAGGGGACACATATTAACTATTAACTAGAGGTTTTCCCTTAATAGTTTAGTAATAATAATAGTTAATCGTAGTAATGTATCTAAATAATATATGATACTAGCACCTACTCATATACTCATACACCCTATACTGAGCAAAGTATACAAAGTACTCTACTCATAGTTAATGGGATATATTTGTAGAATGCAATAGTGCAGAATAAGATACTAATAAGTGGTTTGTAATGAGTAATAATGAACCAATACACTACTAATATGCATGTTAATAAGAAGCTTATATGTTAATATGTGTTCCCTAATCTAAAGTCTCACCATAAAAATAAAATCTAAAATTAAATTATATAATAATAATGTTTTCACGACAAAGTAAACTAATTTCACCAGATTAAACATATTGCCACAATAAGCCTCTGCATGCATAAATAGTGTGAAATGGGACTAAATTTGTAATCCAGCGGATATATTTGATTTTGTGAATGAGTGTAAGAAACGGAGCGAGGGAGGGAAGCGGCACGGCTGGCGTTATGCAAACACGGCGCTGCTGCGTTATGCATGGAAAATGAAATGTGCTCATGCAAGTTGAAGTCTTCCACCAGATTTAAGCTCGACTGGTAGCGCTACATTACTTCTGCTCTCCCACTCATACATTTTCTCACAGCCTTTCCCTCCGTCTGCTGCTGAATATAAATGGAAAAATTTGGATGTCGCAGCCGCACTTACACTACTACCAGGTACTACTGAAGTTAGACTTTCATTCCAAGTATTTCTCTCTGCAGGCATTTTTTTATTTTTTTTTTTTCAGGCGTTTATCCCCAGTGTGTCGACATTCCTATCAACTTCCTGGTTTATGCTTTGCGGTATAGTTTCGAACTGCAGAGCGGATGCAGTCTATTGTGAATATAAAGGCGTGATGTGGTGGCCGGGACCTGACAGTCACCAGAGCAACCCCCGCTCCATTGTGCCAGCCTCGCTCTCTTTTCCTGTGTCGCCCTCTCTCTCCCAAACCAGCCTACACACACACACACACACACACACACTCTCAACGATAAGAGCCCAAAGCTGGCAGTGCGTCACGGTTTCTGCCCAGCAAGTAAACACATTCACAGCTGAGTCATGAGCTAATCAATGCAGTTGTCTTGTGATTGGCAGCTCATTTGATGAGTCACAGGCCAATCAGGGGTGATCGAGGACGTGTTTGAAACCAGAACCCCTTGTCGCCCTCTCTCCCTCCCTCCGCACTAAACAAACACAAAGTCTCACAGCTGACATTGAAATAGCAGGAAGTGTGTCATAAAAAAGTTCCCGGAACGTTGGAAGCGGAAAAGAAAAAGATGTGGCGTTTCAAATGGAAAAAAAAAAAAAAAAAAAAAAATACAGTTCTCATCTGTGAGAGCGAAGGTGAGAGGCTGCAGGGTTTTTCTCGCCAAGTTTTTGCAAAGCCGAGTTCATCTGAAGGAAGGAGAGGAGACGGTCTTCCCGGCGGAGCGGTAAAGCATCATTCCTTAATGCTGACAATCACACCGGTTTTGTTCTTCTCACTCAGGTGCCCAGTGAAACCTGATCTCACCACATCTGGATGAGGAGGAAATGTGTGTGTGTGCATGTGTGGGTGCATATCTGCGTGTGCATCAGGCCTTAGATCGGGCCCAAAAAAAACAAGCCCAGTAAGGTTTGACTGATATGAGCTTTGGAAGGCCAATGGTTTTTAGACTGAAGCGCCGATAACCAATATTTTTCCTGATATTCAATTTCTGTGAATTTGACCTTTTTCATGTCAAATGTTTATAAATATTCAATGTTTCTCCCATAATTTTATTCTCGTCAAAGTGGAAAAATCTCTGAAACAGCATTTAGTCCCTCATGGGACACTAAAACTCTCCACTGAAACCAGAATGAAGCATCGCGTTAGTTCAGGCAGAACACTGACGTCGTGCACGCCATCAGCTGATTGGCTATCAGTTGTCCAATCCAAGCTGACTCTCATCACCAATCACATTCAAACAACATGAGTGCTATAATGAATGTCTCTGACTGAACTATTGAAATTCTTTTAGGGTTAGCGCCTTAAGTCAGGGTGACCCTCTGCACCTATTCAATAGTGGGGGAGACTCTGGGATATATTAGGGATACATTAGGCCTTTAAGTGGAGAATTTAGTGGGAAAAACATAATTGAACAATTAAATGAATAAATAAAATGTGCGATGAAAGTAATATTTAAGGACTGTTTTCATCTAGGTGTGGACCTCTTTCATATCGGCAGTGGACAACATGATCGACTGATAATATAATATTTAATAAAAGTCAGTATTGGATGTATCCGTCTAAACCTAGTATGCATGTACAAGCATGGGTGTCTGCCTGTGTGTGTCCCTGTAAAGTGTGTGTGTGTGTGTCAGTGAGTGTACGAGCGCGAGGACGTGTGCATATGTGTACGAACTTGCTCATCTATGTTCTGTTTACGCTTCTAAAGAAGAAACCAAAAGGCAAATATGTTTACATGCCAATTACAACAGCAACCTGCCGGCACAGGCCGTACAAACAGCTCCCAGGAGCCCCGTTCTGATGCCACGCATTCAGAGCAACCCGCACTGCAAGCAGCCCTTCATTTCTACTGACTGATTTGAGGACAGCGATACCCCAATCAAACACAACAAACACGACAAAGCTTTAGGCAAAACCGTCCCACACCTGACAGAATCAGGCAGGAGATTCAAAGCCTTTAATAGTTTATTGCGTAATTATTGCTTTGATGTTGACAGCGCGCCCGCCAGAATGAAAGGAGAGCAAACACCTATGTGCCGTCGCTGAGGCTGGCGCGTTCGCAGCCAAGATGCCTTGAGACACGTGTAAACACACAAGTGCGAATTACGCCGCAATTTTATCGACATGAAAAATATATAAATAGGCAGGAGCGGCTTGAAAGATCGCGTTGTACCTGTGAATGAATTACACACCGATTCATTTATTTAATAAGAGAGAGGGGGGGGAAGGAATGAAGGAATGTTTCGCTCCCCGTCTCCCTGCAGAGGGCTTTCAGAGTTTGTGTGTTCGCTGTCATCTCTGGAACCCGAAACCGTTTGTTTGTGCGGGTCGCTTCACAAGGAGGAAGGCAGGAATAGAGTCTCCTGACAGCTCGTCCTTGTACGGCGTCTCGCTTGATTGACAAATGTGTTTGGAGACTAAATAAAAAAAAAGGTAGAGGAAGCGGGGGCCCCCCCGACGCCCCATCGCCGTTCCCAGCTTCAGTGGGAAATATTACACTTCAATGACGGTAATTGTTTTTGACGTCCCTTGTTGCTAAGGATCCTCCTCTCTGATTGCTAAATAGATTTGAGCTATTTTTAATACGCGACACAATCACACATACACATGTACACGCACAAGTTGCAACTGACATGAGAAGAGTGGAATGTAATTACTAGCATGCATATTTTTCTATCGTCTTCATTCAATAAACTTTGGTGGAGATGAGACCGGTTTAATTGAACGCTTGCACGATGTACAGTTGAACAAGGAGGTCTTCTGTGTGAAAATATTTGTACTAATTCCTTATCACAAACAGTGTAGCGTCCCCGTCCCGGTGGGGTGTGCACGTGTCACTCTTCGCTCTTTCCATAGATGTGTGTGGTCCCTCTGAACTCTGCACACACAAATGTGTTTGTCAAACAAGGATCAGGCAGTTGCCAGTAGCAAGAAAACAGAGTTATGCATGTATCCTCCAAGTCTAACTCTATAATCAGTGCTGGAATGCTGCTACTGCTCTGCGCTCATATCTGCACAGTTAAGAAAAACGAATCACAAGAACGGAGAGGGGCAACGCCATTTGGCCGATTACTGTCTGTCCTTATTTCCAAGCTCCAGATGCCACCCAATAATAAATGAAAACAGATGGCAGCTTGCTTTTATATTCCCAACTTAAAGCATGAGAGTTAATAACGTCAGGTCGTATCTGATCTAGCTGGGCAGCATTCAAGGCTGTAAATATCCATTATTGTAAATAACTTGTGAGAACTTAACTGCCCTAAAACTGATCAGCTCTCCTGGTTGGCCATGGCTGCATTATCACCATCCAGGTACTCACACTGCAAAAAAAAATCTCCATCTTAACAAGTCATTTACGCTATTATTGAGTCCTAAAATCATAATCTTTTTAAAATAAGTGAAACAATCTGCCAGTGGGGTTAGGTAATTTCACTTGTTTCCAATACAAATCAACTTGTTTCAAGAATTTTGTAGAATCAAGTGTCATTTTCTTGATAGCAGTGCAGTGATCTGCCTTTTTCTGAGTTGTTTCCAGATACTGACACTCATTTCTAGAAAATTCCTGAAACAGGTGAAGCTGCTTTGGAATCAAGTGGAGTTATCTCACCTCACTGGCAGAGTTTTTCTCTTGGTATAAGAAAAACTAAGATTTGAAGGCTGAATATGGGACGAAATGACTCGTGAAGATGGACGTAACATTACAGAAGCCCAGTGAAAAAAAGGCAAGGGGTCCAAACTATGTGCCTCCCATTTGGGACATGATAAAACTCTCCATGCTCTGTTCTCACCAGCAGGATGAAGAATGGGCTCCTCATCCTCCTCTAAGAGCCAGCAGAGCAATCGCTAACTTTATCGAAAATGTTTATTTTCAACAGTGTTACCCTCTTTGGTTAGCTAGCTTATGCTCTACAGCTTGCAAGTTGTCAAACTTTGTGTTGCATAGCGATGAGAATAATGTTCACACTTATTGCATCCTTTAAGCTCTTGCCCTCTCTGTTCCTAGCAATGCTCACAGCTGTGCTTTGCGTCTGAGCATGAGAAAAAAAAAGCATCTTATCTGATCACGGCTAGATTTGGTTGTATCTAAAAGTATCTAAAAATATGTGGTTTGGGTGGGAGTGTATGGGAATGGATGTTAGATTATGTGTAGCACAAGAACTAGGAAACCTCGTCCACCGTAGAGTACTCTTGTTTATCTTATCAGGAATCAAGCAAAAAAATCAGTTTCAGTGCAGCAATTTCTTTCACTTTGATCATTCCTCTGTGGTAAAAGTGGAACCAGTGTTTACTCAGAGTTGTCTGTGTACCAGCTTGACTGAAAACCGCTGCATGTGAAGCCACCGCTAAATTATGACACTGACCTACTGTTTAGGTACTGTACTGTTTATTGACCCGCGCCACAGTAGCCTGGTTCCCACTAAAGAACCAAACAAGACTTATTTAATATTTATGCCACTCTCCCCTCTGCCACTCCTGATCTGTGAATATTTATGCAGCCTCTTGCCAATAGGGATGATTTCCCAGCAGGACTATTGTTTTGAATAAACAAATACATCTTTCAGTTGTATCTTATAAATATTGTGGGCCGGCCAAAGCAAACCCTTCTTGGTCCTGTTGTGGAGTGATGTTAAAACTTTGTTGATGTGTAAACTTGGTCTGACTATACTAGCTCTTGGGTGGCAGTCTTGTCCTGCTATTGTTTTTCTTAAGTACAGTGGTTGACAGTTAAATTGGTATCCATCTTAAAAGTCCACTGTGATGAACTGATCCTGCACTGGCACCTCTGTGGCCATTGCAGTATATTCTTTTTTGGATATTATAAGCAGAATAGACATAATAAAGTACTTTATTCATGGAAAATTTCTTTTTGCTTGCCCCGTCCCACAGGGAGGTCAGAGGTCAGGCTCAGTGCAGAGCAGCACTCATGGAGCTGGTCGGGATTCAGTGTCTTGTTCTTGGACCCTTCAGCAGGGTGGATCCTTCCCGACACAGGGGCTTGAACCCGGGTCTTCTGGTTTACGGATATTTCTCTAACCCCAAGACCACCCTGCCGCTCTAATGTGCTGCCTATATTGTAACATAATGCTCTTGTCTCGACGATAGAGGTTTTGCAGGCGAATTCTAGAACCTCCAGGCGGCCATGTTGGGAGACCACCATGTAATTCCAGTGAAACTGTCTAGTCTGACGTGCTGCTGTCAACACTGTGAACACCATGCACAACTTTTGTTGTGCGGTTGGCTGGGAAGAAGACAGGAAAACGGCAGAGAAATTGTGTTGTTGACTTCCAAAAAATGTTGCATCAAGGAAAATAAACAAAATGGTTATCAGAAACAAGATGACTATCGGATAGCCTCAATTAATTGCAGTGACAGCAAGGCAGACAGCGATCAGCACAGGCCTTCTCATATCAGTTCAAATCTGCTGAGTCATTTTAACAAACTTTCCAAATTAGAGAAAGAAATGATCGCTAGCACGCAACATCTACTGTTTTTGTTGCTCAGCGAAGCAAAAGAAACGTCACAGATTGGTTTACATAGCTGCTGATACCTTATACCTAGCCTAGCTACATAGCCAGCAAAAATTGGATGGCAACTAATGTCAGGTAAGTATGATCAATCGAGAAATGAGATGCCGAATGAAGGCCGAGTTGTGACGCAATTTCCAACATGGCTGAACGGAGCACAGAGTCGTACGTGAGCGTAAGAAATTTCATACAATAAAACTGAAAATGAACCACAAGTACTAATTTCAAAGACATGGATATTCCTAGTGCTACATTAAATTTCCTGTGGCATTTACATTCATAATCCCCATAGCCGAAGATGCTTTCTACCTAGGCTATCGCTAGCTTGATTGCTAACATTGTGTAAACAGTTGAGGAAACATTCTCAAATTTTCCGACCATAAGAACGAGAACGCAGACTACTCTGATGGCCGAATTGTGACGTATCCCCGGCTCGGAGAGAAGTACGATGGACATCACTTGAATGCAGGGTTAGTCTAAGGCAGTGGTTCTCAATGTGGGGTCCGGGGACCACCAGGGGTCCTGGAGGGCATTCCAGGGGGTCCCCAGCAAATTGATGAATTGTTAAACTTCATTATTTTGTCATTTTAGAATGACTGTTTTGATCATAGTTTCTCTGTTATCTCTCTACCTACAGTACAGACAGTCATGGAATTCTGAACAAAATCATCTGACAGTAAAAATATTCTCAGATTTGGGTCCGAGAGACAAAATCTCATCAAATGTGGGTCCGTGGCCCTAATGTGGACTAAATTAGGGGTCCTTGATATGAGGTTGATAACCACTGGTCTAAGGCATTAGCATGATCTAGCTAAACTTTGACAGCTACTTTTTCCTTTTCACTAATCATATAACACTTTATTTTAAAACGTGTGAAAGGCAAACTGAAATGAGTGTCTTAAAGTCACTTATATTTACACTGATTGAGTAAGACTTTTCACGTTTTCATGTAGGTTCACCAGCAGGTCTCCATAGCAACAGCTACAGCTACAGCTACAGCGACTCCCTTGCACCTTCTGAAAGACATCAATTCCTCTTGTAAGCAGTAATTCACTGCTCCAGGGTGATGGCATGTCTGATCTGGGGCCAGCAGCATGCTAACATAAATGCAAAAGCGAAACGCAAATATAAATGTGTGTCTCAGAGGTTCATGCAAAGAAACAAATTCTTAATTACACTGTGTCTAACATGGCAATTTAAGTGCCCTAAAAAAAAAATATTGATCAATAAAATTCTGCCCATTAAATTGCCGGCGCACAGTTGCCCTTCTCCTCCATCATGTGAGTTGTTCCTCCGCTGTCAGCCGGAGAATCATGACATGCGCTGCAGACTGAGAGGAGGAGACAGTTTAGTAATATCTGCTCCCCTTGGCCTCGCGTCTGGCTCTTAATGGCACTTCACAGCGGTAATGGTGCTGAGGTTAATGTTAATGTGGAAACGACTCTGTGTGTGCGCGCGTGTGTGTGTGTGTGTGTGGCTGAGGGTCGGCCTGTCCTTCATCCTCGGTGCTGTAGCTCTTTCTCAGCCTGATTCTCTCCCTCTCTGATAGGGGTTTGTGGATGGGGAGCAGAGACAAACCCGCCTGCACGCCACGAGACTGACACAAGCCTGTGGCATCGCTCTCTCTCTCTCACACACACACACATACACACACACACACTGTGATTTACACCCGTGATAGCCGATACCAAAGTATGAGCCTAGGCTTCGAGAGACAAGGTCTGGGCGGCTTATCGATCCGGCTTACTTTGGTTTACGAGCTGCTCCGATTTAATTGAACAGAACTAAAGGTCTTGAGATTTCACCTTCTCGACGAGAGCCGATGTGTGATTAGTGTAATGGGTCTGGACAGTTGCTCTTACATCATTCTACATCAGCCGGACGATGCGTTGTATCTAGCAGATAAGCGGTCTGCGTGTGTCCTTCATTTGCCTTGTTGCAATCACGGCCTATCAAGATCTGAGACACGTTAAGAAACCCACATTGATTTTCAGCGCCGGGCACGAGAGCGACTGTTGCTTTCCATAGCGGCCGTGCGTGATTTCCGATGATCCGTCCCATGTTTTCAACAAACCAGTGAGGCCTATTCAAGCTCAAAATGCACAAATACACAATTCATATTCAAACTTTACGGGTAATAAATACCTGAACTGTTCATCTACTGTTATTTTACCCCATCTGCCTTGGAAACGGATCCAACGGCCATCTGGCTCGCTCTTTATTCTCCTAAATTGATCTACCACTCGACTAACCCCCCCCCCACACACACACACACACACACACACACACACACACAATATATATGACTTCACCCTTCCATTCTCCAGTTAACCCACAGCAAATCAGCCATTTAAGTTCGGGAGCGCGGCCAAGGCTATATCTGAGAACAAAAAAAGAGGGAGTGAGGTGAAAATTTGGTCTATGACTAAAAGTGTTGGCTCACACCCAACTGAATAGTCAGGGTTAAGGTAGCTGGGGCTAACAGCTCTGGATGTGTGAGCTTAGAGCTGACATTGTTTGGGTGTGTGCGTGCGTGTGTGTGTCTGTGCGTGTGTGTGTGTGTGTGCGTGCGTGCATTCCGACTTCCTGGTGTCGAGTTTCAGCGTTCATGCTGATGGGAGGAAACGCTGATTTAATTTCAGCCTCCTTTGAGTGCCTCGCAAACCTCGTCTGGAACCCTGATTTACTACCCATGATGCTTTGAGATAATACCATGTGACCGGGGCGCATTAGCCCGAGAGAAAGGGGCGAGGAGGGCTACGTGCGTCGGGATCCGCGTCGTACCCGCAGGAAAAAAAAAAATGGCAAACTGCGGCGGAGTCATAAGCGGGACGGAAGCAGATGTGCGAGGTTTAAAAACTGAAGGTCCCTGAAGTTGAAGTGGAGTGTGCAGCTTGTGCTTGTGAACCTGCAAAGACGTTTCATGGCAACAGGAAAGTACATTCCGCTGATTATTTTTGGAGAGAATTCGTCTCCATTAGGCTTTGCAAATGCATTTTATAGGAGTCTCTAGGTGCACATTGATTTAGCGCTGATTTAAAAAAAAGGCAGAGAGGGAGAGAGAGACAGGCGGACAGAGAGATAGAGAGAGAGAGAGAAAGAGAGACGGCAAAAGAGACTATTGTCCCATACTTGACCACACGTGCTCATCCCCTTTTTTGTCCATGGGATCTCCTAGATGAGCACTTGCGATTTTTATGGCCTATAACCATTCTGGGCTATAATAGAAGATGTCATTATACATTCCATGGCAGAGTGGCTCTTCTCGTCTGTTCTGTCCCATTGAGCGGGCGAGGTGCTTTTCAAAGGCGACACTCCAAAGGCAGGCCCCCTCCGAAAATGAGATGCTAAGGTCGTTAACTTTTATCCTTCGACTGGGTTATGGATTTATGCGGGAATGCCAAGGCTCTCCTCAAACGCGGGGGGCCTACAGCGGCGGCGGCGGCGGAGGAGAGGAGACGGCGCGAGGCAAAGCTAACAGAGGAAAAAAAAAAAAAAAAAGGTGAGCTCTGACGGTTGATTAGTCGAATGCGTTTCTTCATTTCCCTGCTGCCAACTATAGTATAACTCTCGCTGACGTGCGTTTGGGGCCGCGGAAGGAGCGGGACGGCCTTGTCAAATCACGCGTGGTTTCCTCGGAGGGGAACTAGAACAATGCCATTCACAGAAGAGCCCCCCTCCCTCTTCCCCTATTAGGAACCCACCTCATCAGACAGCCATTTTGAATCAAATATGAAGGAAAATTTGAAGGAAAAGGCATGTGTCTTTGAGGTGGGAACGGCCCAGGTTCTAGCAGACGCTGTCGTCATCTCTAACAGGCCGTTAATTTCATGGCCTGGCTGTGAATAATGAAGCGCGTTAAAACTCAAACTAAAGGCACCCTGGGTGTTAAGATATGCTGGCCTCATATTTTTTCTCTCTCCCCCTCTCTCTCTCTCTCTCTCTCTCTCTCTCTCTCTCTCTGCCTAGTGGATTATGACTCTCATATAAGATCTCTGTGAAATTGCAAAGTGTTTGCCGATGCTGGCTGTGAGATCTGTAATTCAGTGTCTGTGTCGGGGTGCTTAAGCAGACCTCGGTGTGTACAGGAGCAGACAGCACGCTCGGTTTATTACCATGATTCTTAAGGTCAGGGGATCAAAACCTTATTTAAAGAGAATCAGCCTTCAGCTCTCTCCTTTCCAAATCCTTAATTGCCTAGAGACAAAAGGGAGAGAAAGTGGAAACAGAGAGAGAGGCAGAGGAAGAGAGAATGCATGTTTGCGCACAAATACAGTACGCTTTGATTTATGTAGCATCTAAAAAATCCCAGCAGACAAAAAGAGCTATGCAAAAAAAAAAAAAAATCTAATTTGCAGGTTTTGCCTCAAGCTACAAACACATACCTGGATGTTTTGAGCAGGAAACCTTTCCCCCCCTTCGGAGGAATCGTGTGAAAACAAGGGGATGAGCCCACACACTCCAGAGCAGGAGCAAACCGAAGATATGGGAAAAAGAAAAGAAAAGTACACCCAGGACCAAAAGCGCACCGGCTGTCAGTCAATGTCAGTCAACTTCCCGGGACATCACAGACGGAGGGGGAGGCGGGATGAAGGCTTTGCGCCGCCTCACCCCCTCGGGGGTGGGAGGGTGGGGAGGGTGGGGGGGAGACAGTAGGAGATGAACAGCAGGCCTCAACCTGGATTTTCGCTTCATCTACAGAACCTCGAGGAATGTTTTGATTTCCATAGGCGAAGACACTGTGTGTGACTCAGACCCTGGCAGCTCTCCTATGTGCCTCACTGCTTGTCTCCCTCTCTCACCTGCCCCCCACCCCACCCACCCCTCCTCCACCTTCATTGTTTGTTTGTTTTTTTCACCAGAATTTCTGACTCAGGACTCATGAATGGCGTCTCGCCCACTTTTCAGATTTTGTTGAGCAATTTAGAGAGTCTGGTTTTGCCTTAGTCACCGGCTTGTTCTCGCTCGGAGAAACAATCAAGCCAATCAGCGCCTCTGTGGGCGGGACTAAAGTTTGAACTAATTGTGCAAAGGTTTATCATTGGCATAATAATAATACTATTTGTTGAAATCAGCCCTTAACCAACATATTGTCTTTGCAAAGACAATATTTTTGTCAGAAATAACCAACATTCTTGGTGAAGTTAGTAAATACGTCCAGCATCAGTGTCACTGAAAATAATGTCAGAGCAGCCGGATACATCTGTCACTAATAATAATAACTTTATTTATATAGCACTTTTCTTAGGTTAGAAAGTGCTTTACATAAAAAATAAAAGACAAGAAAAATAACAATTACAATAAAACACAAGGGATAAACACAGAGGCAAACAAAAGTTAAACCGATAAACCATACAAACAAAGATAAAACAGGTAAAAGGGTGGAGATAAAAGACTAATCAACGCTGATTTTGCTAGCTCGTGATTGGTTAGGGGAAAACCAACCCCCCCGTACACAGAAAACAGCTAACGAGGAGACAAACTCCGGCTGAGTAACGGAGTGGGAACAAAAATGGCCGTTCAGTCTGAACATCAGGCTCAGATCTCAGAGCTGGGCGTCCAAGTGGATCATGGGAGGCGGAAGCTGGAAGACACTCAGCAGCAGCAGCAGCAGCAGCAGCAGCCGGGGCCTCTGGGTAGCCGGTTCAAGGAGAGACCGATCAAAATGCCTATAAAAAGATATATCGCTACTAGATGCCCTATATGTCGACTAACTGTGGTAAGCGTAAGGGGCCCTGTGAGGAATTACCGGTTTCTAGGGCAGTGTGTGATGTTCCCGGCTCCTCCCGAAGCGAGGGAATGAAAGCCGCTGACGGGGAGGACGAGTTGCGAGTTCAGTTCGTGTGTGATCTGTGATAGTTTTATGTCTTTCTCGTAGGTTTTTTCGGCGGAGGGGGCTTGATCACAGCGTGTTTGTGTAGCCGCCTCTCGTTATAGCCGGCGTCTTTTTTTTTTTTTTTACTACGCGCCTTTGAACTCGCCGACTCAACCCCCTCGGTTTAGGGACGACTCCCACTCAGACACTCGCGCGCGCACAGGCGGGAGACGGAGAAAAGAAAGAAGCGAGGGAAGTGGGAGAGTGGGAATGAGTGCGAAAGAGAGACGGAGAGTGATAGAGAGGGAGAGAGTGTAAGTGCGGGAGCGCGAATGAGTGATAGAGAGACAGTGGGTGATAGAAATTAAGTGGGCAAGTGTGTATGTAGGGGTGTGTGTGTGTGTGTGTGTGTGTGTGTGTGAGAGAGAGAGAGAGTGTGTGTGTGAAAGCGAGCATGCCAGAGCTAGAAGAGACAGAGCAGAGAGAGAACGCCGAGAAGCAGAACGGCAAATTATGACGGTTCAGGGATGAGCCCAGGGCTGTCAGCAAAAATGGAAATAAAAAAAAAGGGCCTGTGAGCAGCTCCACAGCGAGCCAAAGTGACAGCCATGTAAATAATATTGGCGGAATATGCTGCAATTTAGGCATAATTTACCCTGCCCCCAACCAGGAAAGACGACAATTTGTCCTTTGAAGGTTAAACCGGCGTTTTCGGAGCTTCTATTTCATTTCCACAGCAGAGGAAGAAAAAGGCCTGTGTTAGCTACAGTAAAGGCACTGTGGAGCGGGAGCCTAAGCAGGGACCATGCACTTCCTCTTTGGCCCAAGCCCTGAAAATCATTACGGCACCATCTGTCTGTCATGACCTTGGTGCATATATATATATATATATATATACACACTTCACGTTTTATGACGTCTAAACGGAAAACAGATGCGAAGAGCCTTTTAAAGAGGGCTCTGATCCACCAGCTCGGGGCTAATGGCTCAAAAAGTGTGAACGGGGGCCTAAATTCGCCGCCGCTGAAATATGGAGTCGAATGAAAATACCATATAGGGCTTGGCGCACGCGGCCTCATTATGGCGACTGGCAAACGCACTTTACCGAAAATCCCAGATTTTTCGAGTGCTGCGGCGGACATTATACGACACTTAGGCTTAGCATGGAGCCAATCTCCGTGGATAAACCCAGCTTCCTAAAAATGTCACTGAAGCAGGCCCATCAATTTATCTGTCTCTCACTCACAAAGCTCTCTTGTTGCCTAATGATTTGGTTTTGGGAAATGTTCCTTCATGCGGTGGAAAAAAAAAACAAAACGGCATTTTTGACCCGCGGGTACCATCGATTCCAGAGAGAAAATAAATCCCGGCGAGGCAAAAGGTCGTCTAAATGAATTTCTTTGTTTTTGCTTCCCGACAGACCCGACTTGAATCTTTGCCCCGCAACTTAAAAGTGTTTTAGGGAGCAGACGACAGGTGAAAGCAATCAGTGAATTAGTCTGGCAATTGACTCTCGCTCTCAGAGAAGTCGAGATTTGTTGAACCGGCGACACATGATCAATGAAACTGAGGAAATGTTGAGTAGATGGAATAATGTCAAATGATTAGAATATCGGATTTCAGGACCTTCTTTTAATTGTTCTTTATATCCAATAAATAGCCGCAGCCTGAATACACTGAAACAACTATGCATAATTTATTGCAGCAGACAGACTGGGGTCACATAGTGTTTGCAAATAATTCTTAGCATTTGTTTCATCCTGTTTGCGGTTTGCTGCGTAGAACAATTTAATAAGTGCCAGAAAGTTTCACCGATTTGAAAGGCAATCTGGCAAAATGTTCGGTGATTGTCCGTTCATGTGACAATATCTGCATTGTTCTCAATCTCTCCCATCTGGTGCTGCAATTTGGTTAAAGCAAACACTGAAGAATCATGTGCAAATATGACTTGACCCAAGTCTGTTCAACAGTATGCTTAAATACACACATGAGTAGATCGTGAGATGCTTATTAAAGCAGTGTCGGGGTGTAGTGATAGCCGAGTAGGTGCAGGTATACAGCTGAGATGGAGGTATGCTGTCTATATACTTAAAGATGCATTAAATAAGACTGTTACTGTCCCATAGCACAGTGACCATTATATATGTGTGGGGGGTTGATAGGGTTGTAGATCAATACCAATCACTTATCGATTACTCTGGTGTTGACATTGCTGGTTTTCAAAAAATTCACTTTCTGGCCCGTACTCTGTTTTGGCGACTTGACTTTTATATTTCTGTCCCTTCCAGGCTACTGTAAGCTGTACCCCAGACCTGTCAATGTTGTTGCAATCCCTCGGTCGCCGATAGAGGTCAAGTCATAATGCTTCTTTAAGTTAAGAAAGAGGTGGGTACTGAACAGACCTGGGTCAAATAGTATTTGTAAATAGTTTTCACTGGTGTGTTTTAGCCTCCTTGGGTGCCAGATGGGTGGAGTTTGCCACATAGGATACAGTACAATGAGTGCGAGAAAGTGTGAGACAATGACAGGAATCGGTTCCAAAGTCAATTCTGTATTCTTTTCTAATTAGCAACTGACCTGATGCTATCTGGATTCCTCTGATGCGGTACACCCCACCCGTCTCGCTCTCCGTTCCACTTAAAACAATCATTTGCAAATACTGTTTTGGCCCAGGTGTGGCGTCACATGCCCTCAAACACACCGTCCAAACGCTAAAATCTAAAGCTAAAATCTATAATGTTCTCAATGAGCCATGGCCCCGCGTTCACTCCTCACCCGACGATCCCCCCTTTATCCTCGGACAGACAGATTAAGTCAACAGACCTTAGCGGAGGAACGAGAGATCCAGTGTCCACTTTCCCAGTGCTTTCATGTGCAACACTGGGCCCCGTCTGCCCCTCAGGAGCAGATTAATCTGTACAGGCTCTCCCCACCGGCCCGCCGCCCCACCCCGCCCCGCCCCACCCCGCTCGAGAGAGAGAGAGAGGGAGAGAGGAAAGGGAAAGGAAAGGAAAGCCACAAGGTGCAATCCAACACCCCCGAGGAGTTCTCCTCCACTGAGTGGGAGTATTGTGGAGCGGCTCAAACAAACAGCCGTGTGTGTGCCAACAAAGGTTCCCAAAGGAGCAGCGTGGAGAAGCGAGAGAGCAGGAGAACCTCCGTGTGCACTGCTGCTCCTCCTCCTCCCTCCATCCAGAGAGAGAGAGAGGGGGGGGGGGGGGGGGAGTTTGCGGAGGAGCAGCCTTTCGAGTCGCATTCCATCAAACATCACTGGAAACAGAAGTGATGGCAGCGGTGGGGTGTAAATCCTAGCGTTTGAAGCACATAATTCACACTTGTAGAAAATATTCACAAATAAATACCTATGCAAACACACACCCGGGCCTCACACACACACATACTGTATCCATACACAAACACACACAAAGACACAGACTCCTATTTTGTGTCCCAGGAGAAACTCAGTAGCGCCTCAGTCACTGAAATTGCTGGGTAGAAGAAGACGAGGGAAAATTAAGTTTCCTGAATATAAACTTAAACCCTCTATGAAGTGTTTTTTCTGTGCCGATGCTGTCAGGAAAAAAAAAACAAAAAACTAATTTATCTTGGAACTCCAGATTTATTTTTTACTTTCTAAGATGAAAGTTCCCAAAAGCCAGCGAGTCTTACCGAGGAGTTATGGGAAAATTATACATGTGGGTAAACTGATCGGAAAGCAAACAGAAATTAATAAAAAAAAAAAAAAAAAAAAAAGGTTCAGCTCGGATTTATCTGTGAATGTCATTCTGTGTTTTTTTTTCCCCAGCGAAAAAAAAAAAAAAAAAAGCTGGAAAGATCTGTATGTCTAATCATTTATATAACTGTTTATTTATGAATGTGTGTTTATTTATATTTACCTCCTTTCCCCTCTGCATCCTGTACTGAACGTGTGGGCGCCCCGCCAAAGTCGATTTTTTTTTTTTTCTTTTTTTTTTTTGGCCTTTCCCCCTCCCTCTCTCTCTCTCTCTCTCTCTCCCTCCTGCGGATTATTGAGTGGTTCTGCCCCCCCCCCCGTTTAATTTGGAGGGGACCCATAGCTGGGTTTGTTTAATCCCACTAGATTTATGGAGGCCCCTCAGACTCTTAGGAGAGGGCCGCTGTCAGAAAACGAGAGAGCTGGCAGGAGCCGCAGGCCGCAGAAAGTGAGAGAGAGGAGTGAGCGAGCGAGGCGGAGAGCGAGAGAGGGTTGGAGGGAGAGAGTATTTTTAAGGTAGGTCTGCAGCCGCCCCCCCCCCTGCCACTCACCCCTTGCGCTTTTATTGGCTACCGTTTAAACACTTATAGTCAGAATGGGTAGGGGAAAGCCCTTGGGCTTCTCTCAACCTTATCCACTTTCAGAATGCCTTAAAGCACTCTGTCAACATCCCTCTTTCTCTATAATTCTTTCAGAAATCCCCCCGTCTTTTTTCCAGATTCTTCCTCTGGCATCCCCGTGGCACCCGCAGATACACACCTTTCCTCCCATTCTGACTTTGGGAGAGGCCTGTTTGGTTTAAACCTTTCACAGAGGATTACAGGAAGAGAAGTGGGCGCCCGTCAACCATAAATGAGGTTCTTTCAGCAGGACGGTAACAAGGCGGCGCTCCTCGCCCCTTAAAGAAGCAATGGGAACGTGTTTGAACACCACACACACACGCACCGGATACACACACACACACACACAGGGAGTAGGGAATATGAGATTGATGGTGGATCGCGTCAGTGAATCGGACGACTATTCGCGGGGTTGTGTGTGTCTAGGTAATACCTCTGTGTTTGCGGTTGTCATATGTTTGTCTGGCCCGGCTGTGTGAGCGAGCGCGACCGGAGAATTCTCGCGGTGACAGTGCTAATCAATCACGACGGCCGCTGGAGTGCAGAGTTCAGGAGTCGTTTTGGCACGGAGCTTCACTGGGGGGCCTGCCAAGGCAAAGAGACCGAGCCGGAGTAATGATTGCCATTAGGCCGTTTTATGAATATTTATGACAAACATCTGCACCGAAAAACACTGAGCACCGCGCGGGGGGAATGCTACACGGGACCGCGAGTTAGTCGAGCTATCCTTCACTCAGATTGGCTGGAGCTGGACGTCCCGACCTCTGACAAGCCTGGAGTGGGGCTAAAGGTCGGAGGTGAAGAGGTGTCCGGCACCGGTAGGTAAACCAGGTGTCTGGGGTCGAGCTCTGGAACCTGACAGCCTCGGGGTGGGGGGGTGGGGGTGATCTGTATGTAGCAAAACCACCCGCCAACCTGGTGCTAAAGAGAGGATTTCAGGTGCAGATGCCCACTCTGCCCCAAGTTGATAAGATAAGATGAAACTTTAATGATCGCCGGGGGGGGGGGGAAACAGGGTCATTGCAGCAGCAGAAGTGATAGGATTCAGCTGGGAGACAGATAACTTGAAAACAAGCGCACAAATAGAATATAAAATAAGCAATTAAAGGAAATAATACAAACAATACAGCAATAAACGCATGCTGGTGTCAATTTAAACAAACATATGCTAACTATTTGTGGGAATTAAGGGGAAGGAGTATGGATTACTGACTCATATGGATTAAGTTACAGTTGTTACTGCAGTTACTTACAGTTTTCTCATACAGATGTCACTAGCAGTCACTATTGTTTACTCAGATATGGAATACTACATTAGAAATATGTGTTATGCATATGTACAAACTTTACGTAATAAAAATGTAAAAAATATCAGTATGTATACAGTATGAAATAGTGGAACCATTCTGAAAATAACGTTAATTTATGCAGAATATAACAATGAGGGAGATATGTGAAAGCTGAAGAAGGGAGTATGTGAACTTACAGTAATATAACACTGCTGTTGGGTGAAAACCCTGTATCTCCAAAATGGCAACTTTTCCGAAACCAAGAAAAACAGCCTCGGTTTCAGCTTGACCACCGTGAATTTTTGAGGGTCATAGAATTTGTTTCAAACCGTAGAGAAGCACGTCACCCTTCGATTGAAATGAAACACACGAAAATCACCAAAAGTTACCAGGTTTTCACATGACAGCAGCAATATGTGACCAGGTCTGGATTGAAGAAGTTTCCCTCAGCTCTGATGAGATCCGTGCCTTGCAGCCATAATTCTCAATCAAAATAGTTTTTCAGACACATAAAGAACCTGCTCTCAACAGTTTGTATCAAAGTACCACATTAAAATACTAATTGTATACTAGACAATTGAGTCTGAAAATGACTGCGTGTCTTTATTCAAGTTAGACTCACAAACCTGCTACCGACTAATGTGGTACTGCATCTAACAGACTGAGGCTGAGGACTACATGTCTCTTTGTTTCATTGGCGTCGCCTCCAACAGTGTTGACTCAATGTGCTTTACTTTGTGGAATTCATTAGAGAGCCGTACCACTCCTGCCAACAGATTTAATGGTGCAACTTCATCACAGCACTGCTTAATATGACACATTTTCCAAAGTGATATTAAGCATGCGTGTGAGAGATAATTACTTTTGCTTCTCGAAGAGGCAGGGGCCAAAGACAAATTTGTCCAAATGAAAAACACAATTAGGCTTCTTATGCCTCCTCGATCGGCGATAAAGTATTACAGGCTCAAGTCATGTGTATCAAATGGTGTAATTCCATTCCTTATCAACAAAGTTGGAATTAGTTGAAAATTAATGTCTGATTTTCCACAGAAAGAACTTAGTGTTTCTATATAAAATGTTGGATAAAAGTGTTGGATTTCTTTTGGTTGACAAGTGCAAATCCTCCTCCTTTGTTGGCTGACAAACCAAAGCAATCCATGAAAAATAAAACCCTTCTACCGTGACGCACTTGTGACAAACCGCAGGATGAAACCCCAAAAAATATGGGCCTGCGCTTCAGAAACTCATCACAGATCTTATTACAGGGGGGGGGGGGGTTGGCATTTGACTGTCTTGCCGCAGGTGATCTTGATCCAGCTGAGTCTGACATCACACAGTACCACGGGGGGGGGGGGCGTTCCTGGGGGGTCAAACAGGGGCTCGACGGGATATCGAGTTAATGAAAACCACCGAGATGGGGGATGTCTGCGCCTACTGTAGGTGATAAAGCCGGAGACGGTTGGGAAATTTGTGGTTTGGGTTTTTTTTTTTTTTTTTTACGAGGAGGCACAGGGCTCCTGGGAAGTGTTTTCATTTGGTTGGAGCGCTACAGCGAGGCGTGGGTGGTCTCCACTGCTGTCGCAAGCTACTCTGGAAAGCAATTAGCATATGCAGTATCTGTCATTTGAGGCTTCTATTTCCTTTATCCCGCGTCCTTATTCTCTCTCACACAGAAATGCATTAAATTGCATGCGCACACACTTTTTGCGCATTCACAATTTATGCGCAGATCTTCCTCTCCCCTCTCTCTCTCTCTCTCTCTCTCTCTCTCTCTCTCTTAAACATACACACACACACACACATACGCAGACATACGGTAGATGGCCTCGCTGGCTCATTGCAACTCAAGTGGGGGGGGCGTTCTTTTGACAGAGGCTGACACATCAAGTGAGGAGTGTGTTTCAAGTGGTGCCAGCTACACCCCCCCCCCCTCCTGTCCCAGTCCCTCCTTCCACCTTTTGTCTGTGAGGGGCGCTCCATGTCACAGGCAGGCCCCCTAGCGCGGCTCGCTGACCCCCCCCCCTCCCATCCCCGACCTCAACCCGCTGCTGTTTATGGAGGAAGTGCCATCCAGACTCTTATTATTCCAGCTGGGCCTGGAGCTGCCTCTGCCTCTGCCATGAGGCCCGGGACCGTAGGCTTCAGCCCAGATCTGCTGCAGAAAGAGAGAGAGAGAGAGAGAGAGAGATGACTTTCAGGCAGCGCTCACATTCACATCCCTGTCTGTGCCAAATGACTTTTTTTCCAGCCCTTCTGTCCGAGCTTAAAGAAAACAAACAAGGGGAAGTCGTTTTACTACAGCTCGCTATCAAGAGGGTAGACTTTAAAAAGGCTGGATGACCCTGCTGAGGGTGTTATCCGCCATGCGAGCACTTCTCCTCTCTGTCTGGAGGAGGGCGGGTCCGCTCGGGTGTCACACATGAGGTAAGATGTTGCACGCCTGGGATTCGGAGGGTCAAACAGGGTTGGGCCTGTTTTTAAAACGGACACTGCCAGCTTCTACCCTTCCATAGCCTTTGAGAGTCTTGACGCAGGCTCGCTTCCTGGTCGTGGCTCTGTCTGCGTGTTCCTTTCCAGCAAAGGATTGGCTAATCAGCGACGGCTCAGGCGAGGCTATTGGAGTGCAAATTTAACATGGCACCGCTCGTATGCTCCAAAAACAGTGTTCAATCTCAGTGATGGTACCCCCAAATTGGTAGGATTTAGAAACTCCATTCATGCAGAAAATTTCAGTCATAAAATCCAGGGATTTTTCCCAGCAATAAGTCACACTGGCAGCTATGCTAGCCAAAACACCTCCTTTTTGCCTTTGCTGTAATCATATACTGTAATGATATAGTACCCACATCAACACTGTTTGGTGGCTATAGCCAAGTTCTGTGGGTTAGCCTCATTCACCTCCATTACTCCTTTAAATTACATACAGACAAGTCTTATACTCAACCATTTTTCAAGTGCAGTTTACTTCCTTTTCATTTATTTTCCTACTTCTGCAGTACAGTAACGGCTTGTGGTGTGATGTATGTTTTATTAAACGGTGTGAAATACATAGTATTCGTTTGCTAACTTTTGATATCAGTTGCTCCCTATACCTCTGGTGATCACAGTAAGGTGAGGGACCAGCAATATAATCAAAATCAATACAATTGTGTCAGAAATGTCACAAATGCTGTAAATATGAGTTTGTTTTATTGACTAAAAAACTATTCAAGTAATTTATAATATAAATTGTCTATAATTATTATGAATATACTGTATATCCAAGATTTACATTAACATTAACAGAAATTAGTATACTCTGTTTCACTAATAAGTTGCTCCCAAACTGAGTGAAAGTTTGCCTTCAGCTGCAGTGCTGTACTCTGACCCGTTATTGTTTGCTCCTCTTTATGTACGTGTTTCCTACCTGTCAGGCCCGGCCTTGTGTTTGACATGGTGTTGGAAAAGCTTCCCTGTCTAATTCAGCCGCTTAATCAAGTCATTTAATGCATTGTTAAACACATTAAAAGCGGGTTGTTCCACAATACCTTCTGTTAATGTAGCGAGTAAAAGGGCTTGAAGGGTTACCGCGAAATTAGCCATTGACAGTTAGAATGATTATCCGAATCCAAATTACCTCTCTCTCTCTTTTTTTTTTTTATATCCATCCCTTGTTCAGCAGGCGTCGGGCGCGCTCCGGGTGGCTGCGCGGGCCTTTTTTCGTCCCCACAACTACTTTCACTTGCGAATGGAGCGACCTCGCCTGACCTCCCTTTACAGGTTCCCACTCTCTGTTTTTCTCTCTCTTTCGTTTACAGAGCGCTTATAATTAGCCCAGAGAGACATAGAACGAGAGAGAGAGAGAGAGAGAGGGAGAGAGGTTTTCAAATGAGTGCTTCACTAATTGTGTCACTTTATTATTTTTTTCCCGCCTATATGAAAAGGGGTATTTAGCGAAATAGAAAACAGCTGCTCCATTTATCCCCCTCATTTGTTTTGACTGTCACCGTCGATTCAGGCCTGCTCCTGTTCCTCTCTGTTTGTGTACCGTTGCTCTGTGGCGGTGGTGATGGGTGGTGGGTGGTAGGTGGTGGGTGGTGGGTGGCACCCAAATGAAAGGTGTGGGTTAGAGAAAGTGTGCACTATTGTGCCATTGTTGGTTGATACTAGTCAGGGATCGGGAAATGACTTGTACCTTTCCACTAGTCGATCCCATCACTCTCCCATTGACCTATGCACCTGAGGTCAGTGTGTATACGTGTCTGTGTGTGTGTGTGTGTGTTTTGTTCATACCCATGTCTCTGCATGTATACATTCACAGTATGTGTGACTGTGCCTATGTGTCTGTGTGAATGTTCATGCATAATATTAATAAGAATACATTTATTTGTATTAGCATTTTTCAAAACAAGGCTTACAAAGTGCTTTACAAAACAAAATAAAATCACCAAAAGAGTTCAAAAATTATCATAAAACATAGTAAAAAGTAGGACTAAAGGGTAAGAAAAAGAAATAAATAATGCTAAAGTAAGGGAATAAAACAAGGACAAAAGAGAAAATAAAATTATGATATAAAGTAATAAAAGAAAAGATAATGCCTTTACATAAACATATGTGTGTTTTTGTGTCCAGTTGTCCACTCATTTATGTCTGTGTATGTATTTGTTGAGGTTTCAATGTGTGTGTGTGTGTGTGTGTGTGTGTGTGTGTGTGTGTGTGTGTGTCGGTGTTAGTTCATACTTGTCTGTGTCCGTTCAAGTGTGTGTGTGTGTGTGTGTATTCTGTAGCTACAGTGTAAGCAGATTTTGTTGTTTTCCTGTAGTGGTGTGTTGCAGCCTGTGGGAGGAAAAGTAATTGGAGGTCGGTCCGGGACAAGGGCATCTGCCAAGGGTGTGAATAATGCAGTGCTAGTCTACAGTGGGAACTGTGTGTGTGTGTGTGTGTGTGTGTGTGTGTGTGTGTGTGTGTGTGTGTGTGTGTGTGTGTGTGTGAATGTACTTGTGTTTACATGTGTAAGCATGCATGTGTGCAGCCATGTTTGTTCATCCTTGTGTGTGTGTATGTGCGTGTATAGGCCTACTGGTGTTATGAATGTGTGTGAAAGTGTGTGTGCATCCGTGTGTGTGTGTGTGTGTGGGTATGACTTAGGTCATTTTCAGGGACACACACCAGACTTAAGACCAGTTGACTGGGGACGGTGTGTGTGTGTGTGTGTGTGTGTGTGTGTGTGCAGGCGTGTGTACATCCAACTGTGTGTGTGTGTGTGTGTGTGTGTGTGTGTGTGTGTGTGTGTGTGTGTGTGAATGTACTTGTGTTTACATGTGTAAGCATCCTTATGTGTGTGTATGTTCATGTATAGGCCTACTGGTGTTATGAATGTGTGTGTGTGTATGTGTTTGTGTGTGTGTGTGTACTTATGTTTAGACATACATGGAAGCACACATGCGAGTGTCCATGCTTATGTTTGTGTGTGTGTGTGTACTGTGTGTGTGAATTATACAGCGTTAGTGTAACATCTCTCACATAATAGGATTTTACTCCATTGTGTCCTCAGTTCTCAGAAAACCCTGAAGAATAACCACAACAATATATCATCATACAGCAAACTAATACACCGCCATCTACTACCTTTCTCTTTAAAGTCTGGTTTGGGATCCAAAGGTGGGTCATGGGACTATTACAATGGGTCCACATATTCTTTCAGAGGAAATTGATATCAAAGGTTATTGGCTGTTGGCCTAGCGTTTCCAAGTGCCTGTAATGTGAGGTGTAAGCTGAATAAAGTATAGAGAGAGCAGCTGGCAGGTTAGTGGCTGAGAAGCAAAGCTGCGTTTTTGTTAGAAAAGTTTTCAGAATAGCTTGTAAAATCCATATTTAGTGGTGAGATGTTTATCAAATTATTCATCTATCCATCTGTCTATCTAGCTGGCTATTTGTCTGTCTACTTGTCGTTTAATTCATTCATTTATTCATACAGTTACGATTTTAATCATGGGGACCTTTAAATAAATGGAGTGGATGAACTGCTGTGTAGTTTATGTGATGAATAAGCACTCTATGCATTATAGGATCTGTTTTTGTCTACTGCTCGCGCTCTTTATGTGCAAGACAAATTCCCCTTGGGGTTAATAATCTATCTATCTCTTCTCCCCTCCTCTCTTCTCCTCTAAAGAATCACTGTCTGTCACCTGGGCAGGCCCGGCTGGCTCTGGACGGTGATTGAAAGCTACAACAAGTGTCGGAGTGCGGTCTGAAGTCGCTGAAGATAAAGTTTGAAATAGTTTAAAATGGGAGCGAAAGGGAGGACGAGAATGGGTGAAGAGAGGAGAGGGCAAGGGATGAGTGGATGATGGAAGGTGGGCGGAGGGCCGGCTGAGCCTTGGAGAAGTGGTTAAAGCACTCCTAAAGGGATGTGTAAGCTGCATAAATGGATTACAGGTGGAGTAAATGTGGGCTTTGCAGAGGTGTGGGTAGGCATATTAGATAATGTGAAAAGGGTACAGAGGCTTTGCAGTTAGCGTCAGAAATCCCCTTAGCCAACGTGAGGTCCACTGGAGAATTGGTTGTACAGGATAAGGTGGACTTGTTTCCAAATGTAGGTTACTGTGACAGTGAAGGGTTTTGTTTTTAGCCCTTGTCCCTACTACAAAACCCTCTGAGGTGTCGTTTGAGAAGAGTCACCTAACAGTTTTTGGCTTTGTTAGCTAGATCACGAGCCAGCAGGCTATTTAGTAGGGATGGAGAGTCGACTCCGAGTTGATTCTGGATTCCATCATGTCAATTCTGAGAAGCGATTCTACTAATAAGCAGAATCGGAGTTGACTCCTGTTGCAATCTCGACTCCAAACTCTGGTTTCATTTAAATTAATTTGTAATGAATTAATTCTGATTTAGGCCTATCTATATTAATCCGTGTTCGACTGCCTTGGTCTGATCCATTTCACAACAAGAGGGGAGAGAGAAATTCAAGACTCACCGGTTGAATGCCAGCCGGCGTAAAACTTGAATCGTCCATCCCTACTATTTAGCAAAGCAACTGACGTTAATGTTAAAATGAAACGTATTTGTTTCTTTGTCTGCTGCTATGCGTTAGCCTATAATAAACATTTGTAATTTATTTGGAAGTGTGGACTTTCCCTCTTTATTTGAATCTGTATGCACAACAGTCTGCACCCTGAAGGCATCAAGAAGAGTTTGGAGTTGAGCGAGCAATTTCCTTCTACTTTATTCAACATCTAACAATAGCCACAAATGCTAGCTTCCACTAGATATGTTAGCTAGCTTGCAAATCAGATGTGTTTACAATAAGACTGATGATTAGCTGACCAGACGCTAAGGTTAGCTACCGAGCCAAAATCATCTGAACACAAAATTGTTTCGATTTATCACGTTCAAAATGATCAATTCCCAGTCAAAAAACAGCACAGAAATGAACCATGTCTGTTGAATTCTGTTGACGACTAAATGTATGTTTCGAAACGCAGTCAGCTGTTCACAGCCACTGTTTCTCAAGAGCAGAGGACCTCCAATTTGGCCGCCAGATGGTGCGTTACGTCACCTGAAAGCCTTGTACGAGGGAGGGAGAAGGCGGAGTGGCGGAGCGAAAGAGTGAAGAGTGAGCGTGCGAGTGAGCGAGAGAGTAGGTGAGTGAGAGGGAGGTGAGGAAGGGGAGCGGAGGGACACGCAGGAGGACTGAAATGGACCCCATAGACATGAAAGGAAGAAAGAGAGGGCAATTAGGGAAAGCGAAGAAGAAGAGAGGTGGTAGGAACTGAGGTGAAATGAGACGACCGAGCGAGTGAGTGGGGAACGGCGAAGGGGAGTGAAGGGGGGGGGGGGGGGGGGGGGGGGGACGGATGCTGAGAGGCGAGAAACAGAGCCGGAGTGAGCAGAGGAAAGAGATGAAGGCAGAAAAAGAGAGAGAGAGGGAGTCGCAGAAAGGAAAAGGAGTGGGAGGTGTGCGGGTGAATAAAACTAGATTACAGGGGAAAACCAAGAAAAACAGAAAGAGGTGAATGAAGTCGGCACCTGACCTTGAGTGTGTATGTATTTGTGATTGTGAAAGACAAAGAAAGAAAGAAAGACGGCGATGAGAAACAGTGACAGTTTTATAGAAATGCAGATTATAATTACACTGCTATGTCTACATTTGTAACAAGGTCTTAATGTAAGCTAACAGTACGCTTTGAATGTAAGTGTGTTAATGAGCAAAGCACTTCAGCGCTGAAGTCATTATAAACTATAGTGTCACTCCTTTCAAACCACACACACACACACAAATGCCTACCGTGACACTTGAAAAGAACCATTCATCATGAAATATGAAACTCGGTATTAAGCAGAAAGGCCGCCGTGAAAACTACACAAACGGGTGACATTGGTGAAGTTGATAGTCTGCGGATCAGGCAATAAAATAAGACTTTGAGAATGCGACGGGCACACAATACCGTAGTAGCAAGAGCGTGAGGAAGAGGCGTCGAGTCTGAAGTATGTCGTTAAACGGATACGGGCGGCCGAGCTGTGAAAAAAAAAAAAAAAAAAAAAGGCCGTGCTTTGTCTGAGCCGAGGCTGCGTGGAGCTCTTGGGTTTCACGGAGAGGACGGAAAAAAGCGAGGAGCGAGACAAAGAGACGGAGAAAGAGAGCGAAGAGATGGATACGCTCTCGTCCTTCCCTCAGGCCCGACAAGAAGAGAGAGGCGCGACAGGAGTGTGTTCACGCTTTAACCCGTCTAAAACAGATGAGGTGGGGTTTTTTTTTTTGTGTTTGTTTGCCACACACTGGAATTAGAAACTCAACATGTGGGAGCTTTTAGGCTGATTTAGGCACTAATTGCTATCCTGAGGTAGCCCTCTACACTTGTCATTTGGTACAAATGTAATTTGCCATGGAACACAGAATTCCCCGCAGCCTAATGTTCATTAACAGATGACCAACAACAAATTAATATTTACCCAGAGGCAAATTTTCTCATTATCGCTCGGATTTAAAACGTATTTTCATCCAAAATCAATAAATAGCAAAGCATGTGCACGGAATTAATGACCTTTACCAAAAGTGCAGCGTGTACCACCTTGAACTCGCCGTGGCCACGGTTACAGCCTCATTTACAGGTGGTTACTTTATACGTTATGTCATTACGCCCGTACCCATAATGCTTTTCTCCACGCGGCAACTGTACACTCTCCGCGTCCTTGACCACAAACAGCCTAGGCCTTCCTCCGGCGTTCCAGCAATTTTTCACTAACTCCGGATCTCACTTCAGCCTTAAGGTATATTCCCTGGAAGGACAATGGGTTTCATTTAGCATATTTTTACCATCTGTATAGGGAAATGGCCGGGGATGCGGTGCTGTGCGCAGCCACACGAGACACATTTATGGCCAAGTGCACAGCGCAGGGAGGCCGCGTGATGGATAAAGATATCACAGCGCTCTGGGGTGTGCGGATATCAATTGCGGCCCAGGTATCTCTCCGGTGTTTTCATTAGAGTGATGGAGAAACGGGGTAATATGCAAAGCCAGGGCTCCTCTTAGGGAATGACAACCTCGCTCCGTCACTGTCTCCTTCCTCCCGGATCTGAGCGGCGACAATGGAGGAGCGGGTGGAGAGAGAAAGAAGGAAAGAGAAGAGAGAGAGAGAGAGAGGGAGGGAGAGCTGATTGCGGGGCGTGGGGTATCAATCTTTGACAGGTCATTCTCGGTGGATTCTCACAGAGCTGATGGCTTTTTTGGGTTCATTTTCAAATGAATATGACTATGGGATTGACATGAGACTGAATGTGAGGAAGAGCAAAGGGGAAACGATGGAGTCGGGGGGGGGGGTGGGGGGTGAGGGGGTGGAGTGCATGACGGGAATGTGTGCACAAAAAGGACACTGTCGGGTCAAGGCATCGCTGATGGATCCGCAGTTTAACAGTGTTTACCCCTATTAAAAGACAACAATGTTGCATCTAATGAGAGAGAGACAGAGAGAGAGAGAGAGAGAGAGCTGGAGTTATAATTGAGCTCTTCTTCATTAGGCATACGGGGTATGAACAAACAGCGGTGCGAGTGGCGGTGTTTGCACAGGGCCGCTGCACTGTAAATGGCTTTCCGCTAATAGGCTGACACATGCCATCATTTGCATTCATTAGCAGACAGAGGCTGAGACACCGGCACCTATAGCGGAGGCCTTTGCTTTCCGCCGCAACAAAAAAGAAGCACAGAGTTCGCCTGTCTGACAGAGTGGAGTGATGATCAAATGATGAAGGGACAACGGCTGATTAAATGAGGAAATGCTTGTCTTGCTGTATGGGGATAAGACAAGACCAAAGAGTATGTGCATGTGCATGTGTTTGCGTGCACGTGCCTGCATGTGCGTATCATTTATTTTATTATGCTGAGCCGCCGCACAATTAATCGAAAAGAAAAATAAATCGAAATCCCCAATATAAACTTCTGCAATTTCCAAATCACAGGGGCTGAAATTAATTGCTTAAGAGAGGTTTGTCCAAAGCGGATTTCTAAACAAGGTGTTTTAGTGCTGCAGGTAATCTCTGGTCCATGAATATTGGTGAAAAACTTTCATCATACTCAAACTCAGTAAATCCTGCACACTGACATCTATTTTTTCTTAACAAAATGACTTTCCTTTTAGCAATGTTAAAGTTCTAAAAAAAATGTATGACAAGAAAAACTTGTGATGAGATGAATCGCAGTTTAAATTGCAATTGCAATATTCTGTCAAGTAATCGCAATTTGAAGTGGTAGCAGAAGTTTCCCATGTAAACGTGGATTTGTTTACACTCATAATTTCACTCATAGAGACATAGAGTATGTTGTTAGACCCCTATAGCTATGTTGAATACATTTATTACCATAAGATGTTTTGGATAGTCCTAATTTTTAATGTTTATAAGGCTACAGTGTTTACATGCAGATCTCAGTGCAGCAGCTTGTAGAGGAAGCTCTGCCCTTCATTTGATTGACAGCCTAAGTTGCAAGTGTTTCCATTACCAGCTACTTCACCCACTGGCACATCATATATATAACTCAGGTCTCTCAAAAATAACCTAGCAGACCCTTCCTCATGTCTCCAAACCATAACAAAAATCAACAAAAAGTAGAATAATAAAAATAAAGAAAGTACAAGAATATGAGTGTTCATGCTGAAACAAGCACACTAATAAAGAAGTAACAATTCATCTTGCAGGTGGAGCGACAGAGAATTAGAACCTCAATGTTGCATGCACTGCACACAGAAAAAAAGTGCATATGCTACGCTGCCCACATCTGTATTCATCCATCATGCAATGCCACTAAGAGAGAGAGGGAGGGCATTGTAGAGAAACAGAGAAATCACAAAGCCACAAAGGGAAAGAATCAATGCGCCGAAATCAAGAGAGAGCGAGAGAAACAGAAACGAAGAAACGGGGAGAGACTTAATGAGTAACAGAGAGAGGGAGAAAGGGCGAAAGATTAAGAAATCAAGAGGGAGGGATGGAGAGAATGTGAATGAAACGGATCAGAGATGGAGAAACATACAGAAAGACTTAGTGAGAGACAGGAAGAAACTGAGAAAGAAAGCGAGTTTGAAAAAGAGAAAAACGTACATAAATAATATGTAAATTATATTATTTTGCCCACCTAAGTAGCACATATAGGATCTTTTGAAAGGCAACATAAAGACTTTGTGCAAAGAGTTCAGCCAATCAGAATGGCTTCGTTGGCATCGTTGCCGGCATCAAATTCTTTTAATTAAATCATCTTCTTTTTTTTTTTTACCTTTCCTCACTCATTTATTGTGTTATGTTGCTTAGTTTTGTCAATTTTAATTAAAATACCAATAAAGATCCTTGGAAAAAAAAAAAAAAAAGAACCAGGAATGTTCCAATTATCAAGGTTGCTTGCTTGAGGGTGCAAGGATGCCAGCCTCGGTGGATTAGTCTTAAAACTGAAGCATGCTATTGGTGATGAATTTTCAAGGGCTTGTTTGTGCCACAAGCTGATACATTTCCTAGTGAATAAGACAAAAACTGTGCTCTTAGCTCAAGCAACTGAAGTGCAAAAACATGCCCAAATTGCAACGCGATCTTAGTGACTCAGGACCTTAGTGACAGAGAGAGAGAGAGAGAGAGAGAGAGAGAGAGAGATACACAGATCACCTGTCCTGCTGTAAGAGTGCCATGACCACAGCTGGTCTGAGTCACACAGAGAACAAGGAGGGGGAGCTGGCAGTGCCGCTCTGCCCTTCACCCAGACCATGCAACATAGTGACAGGGGCAGGGTGGGTCTCTCTCACACACACACACACACACACACACACACACATACACCCGAGACTCCATGATTGGCAGAGCTAGGCCAAACGTTCCCCAGAAAAGGAAAAACCTCCAAATCTCGCATCACAGCCCTTCACATGACTGACATTATTCGCTTTCCCTCTCATTTTCTTTGTGTTTTGTTTTGTTTTTTAGTCCGGTTCTGGGTTATAAAAATACATCTTTGACTTTGAAAAGGGTAAATTTAATTAGATGTTGCCTAGAAGACTGTCAGATGACGACCAGAGGCAAGTAATGAGATTTCACCGTGCATTAACATTCACCTGATAAGCCCGGCTGGAAATAGGCTGTAGCTGCACAAAATTACTGCTGATGTGCGATTGAACACCTTTGTGCTCAATTTAACAACGTGGCATTACAAATCAAAGTGTTTTTACTGTGCTTTGAACAAGTCTGCAGACCAATCCTTTGAATAATCCAATTATTTCAGCAGGTATGTAGCTGATTTTGCGGTCATCGAAAAACAACACAGTTCAGAAATCCCAGAATTCCTCAAAAACGCTACCGAACACCCGCTTTCACTTGACGTCCGCTCGCTCCGTGTGGATCTAGTATTTTCTCATTCAAAGTGATGCTTTGGCTGTCTTCATCCTGAGTAACATATTGTATCGACCTCCAAACGGCGTGCAGCGAGGCGATGAGTCACAAGCAACTTGGCGCATCATGAATAAAGTACCAAGCGCTCCCGGGCTCACCCCCAGCTCCAACATCCGCCACATCACAACCCAGTGTGACGCCGAGATTATGAAAGATTACTATAGGGAGGGGGGAGAGAGAGAGAGAGAGAGGGGGGGGGGGGGGGGGGATTAGAAGATACATGTCGCGTGACGTCAACATTCCTAGCGGTTTTCCAAGCTATCTGCTGTCAGCGATACGGGGCATGTTCGTGCCCATGCAACGTTATGACTTTTTTTTTTACTATTTGTTCTTCCAAATTTCTTCCCCCTCGCACCCACCCTCTCTCTACATCCCCCCTCTCTCCTTCCTTCTCTCCCTCTCCGCTGTCTCCCCCGCTGTCTCTGCCAGTGTTATGATTGGACCCGATGAGCAGGGGAGTGTTTGGCAGAGTTTTGGCAGGCAGCAGAGCTTTGGAGGCTGGAGTTATCTGCCAGGGGATGTAGTTTATCTGACCCCGCGGGCTGACCACCCCCCGTTTCCTCTCTGGCCCTCCGACGCTGGGACGGGACTTCCTCCGCGAGGCTTATCAGTTTGAACCACAACCCTGGAACAGACCCACCGACCCTCGCAGCACCGACCCCCAGCACACGATACTCCCACCACCACTAGACAGCCTGAATGCAAATGTCCCAGTAGGCATGTACGAAACTGTAGTTTAAAAGTCTAAAAATCGGGCTATAGAGGCTTTGCAGTTGCGTTAAATCTCCTAGAGCAGTGATTCTCAACCTTTTTCATATCAAGGACCCCTAATTTAGTCCACATTAGGGCCACAGACCCCCATTTGATGAGATTTTGTCTCTCAGACCCAAATCTGAGAATATTTTTATTGCTAGATATGATTTTGTCCAGAATTCCATGACTATCTGTATTGTAGGTAGAGAGATAATAGTGAAGCTATGATCAAAACAATCATTCTTCTACATTCTCTAATTGTGTTAACTAATGAAACAATTCATCAATTTGCTGGGGACCCCCTGGAACCCCCTCAAGGACCCCTGGTGGTCCCCGGACCCCACGTTGAGAACCACTGTCCAAGAGAACATGACTATAACAACTGGGCTAGAAAAAGAGAGAAAACTGAAAAAAAAATTGGTGTAGGGTCAATTTACTAATGTTATAAGTAAAAGTGAATATGTCTGAGTCTGATGTCTGAGAATATGAGTCTGATAAAGTAGAATTGTTTCCAGATTTAGAAATAAAGTTGCCAGGGGTGTCTGAAAAGTTGCTAAATCTGGTGACAAAGTCATCAAGTTGGCAACAGTGCTACAATTTGTAGCTTGAGAAAAGTCTTCTCAGATGGCTGTTTTTTTTTGGCATTGTTAGCTAGCTGACTAGCCACCAGGCTAATTTAGGAAAGCAACAAATGTTAATATTAAAATACGGTGACTAGACGTCCCGGTTTGTCCGGGATTGTCCCGGTTTCAAGATGGGTGTCCCGAGTCCCGACAAATATCTGTAAAACACTAAAATGTCCCGGTTTTCAACATTCACTACCAAATTGTCCCGGTTTTCATCACAATTAAAATAATAATAATAGTATTATGCTTGTTTTCAGCGCTTACATAGACGTTTATCATGTTCTGTCCCGCTCATTATTACCTAACCCAATCAAAAAACATAAACAATGCATCAAGTGTCTGAATTCAACACTGAT
Organism: Centroberyx affinis; assembly: GCF_046629955.1. NCBI lineage: Eukaryota > Metazoa > Chordata > Actinopteri > Beryciformes > Berycidae > Centroberyx > Centroberyx affinis. The sequence goes on along the minus strand of NW_027281569.1, from coordinate 8,169 downwards.
TTGTGTGTCAATCAATCGATGTCGTTGTCAAGGCTGTTGCTAGCCTGTGACGCTTGTGGCTCTGTCTGACAGAATCTGTCAGTACGCCTACGCTTAGCTGTCATGCCGAAGAGAAAGTCGGTCTTTTCTAAAGACCTCAAGAAGGCTTACTCTTCAGGAAGTAGCCGGCAACGAAAAAGCTGCGTTTTGCACACACTGCAAGAGTACATTTTCAGTCGCGCACGGTGGAAATGCCAACATAAAAGATCATATGAAGATGGCCAAACATAAGCGGTGGCTTAGCTGTGTTTTGTGTTCGCTAGTGTTATTATACAGTTTTTAAATAAACTATGTTTTGGTGGATTTTTGGAGACAAAACATAATTTTTGGTTTGCTGAGGTGCTGTCCATGGTGTTGAAAGGTGCAGTCACTAGGTGTGCTAAGCGCTAAAATAATTGTCCCCCATCCTGATGAAAACACCTATGGTGCGTGCATAAGCGCATACATGTATGTGTGCATGAACGTGCGGTACACTTAAGGGTCCCGGTTTGGGGGTTTGAAAATGTGGTCACCCTAGATTAAAATGCACTTGTAACGCTAGCTTCTGCTAGATATGTTAGCTAGTGCACATAGTGTTTACAACAAGACGGTGATGGTTAATGGGAGCTGATGTTTAGCTAGCTAACAAGCTGGAATGATCTAAACACAAGATTGATCAAGATTGATTGGCAAAATGTTGTTCCTACTCATACAGCACAGACATTAACCATTAACCATGTCTTTTCAATTGTCTTAAGACAGCTGAGTTATAATTTTGAAATGCAATGAGCCAGAAGATGTTACGTCACCTGAAAGCCCTCTAACACATGAGGAGAAAGGGAGTGAGTGGGGAGAGTGGGAAGGAGGCGGCGAGAGAGAAGATGGAGCGATTAGGTTGACTTGATTTGGGGAGGTGCGAGATTGGACGAGAGTCAAACATGTGCTTTTGGATTGTGAGGCCATTAGTAACACCTAACGCACACACAGATGCACACACAAAGCTTTCAGCCTTCTGGATTGGATGGCGAGAGCTGTATTATTCTTTGCTCCATTTGAATAAACAGTGCTGCTCTGGGCCCGGCTGTGTTGATATCAGGGGGGAGATAAGCAGGGTAAATAAAGCTGAACTCGGAGTGGAAAAGGTTTCCTCTCATTGCCGCTCGACTGTTTTACTGTTTAAACGCCTCCAGATGGGAGTCGAGGAACCACCGGCGAATCGCTTTCTCATGTTCGGTGACGCAAATGTTCAGAAAGTGTGATTAGTGTGGGATATAGAAAGTGTCGGATGTGTGTGTGTGTGTGTGTGTGTGTGTGCATATGTTTCTGTGTGTGTTTTTGTGCAGACACACCATATACTGCATGTCAATGTGTTTTTCCAATGCATCCCCATTCGCAAACCCTTGTGGTTTTCATGTCATATATCTATGACTGATGATACACGATCACGATCCATCATTTATCATGGTTGACTAGGAGTTCAGTAAGGGGGGAGATGGGTGTGTGATGACTTATCTGGGGCAAACACCTTGCAACAAGTACCACATAACTTACCGGTGAGTAATAGTTTTCAGGAAAATGACACTCCCCAGAGACTTAAGATACATCTTTTATAAAAGTCAAAACAAAGCACCGAGTCAGAGTAACATGGCGTTAAGCGGAAGATGAGTTGCTGTATATGTTCCTCCAACTCTAGCAGATGAACCGGGGCCCGGGCGACTTCTCTCCTCGGTTTCCCTCTGAAGGGACTGACGTTTATGGTGATGGAAGGCTTGGCTCGCTCCTAAACGGCTGCTCGTTATTTCATTAAAGGTACCCTCCTAACGACTTCCAGGAAGCAAAACTGATGACAAGGTAAAATAGATTAATTAAGGTACCCGCCGCGTCAAAGCAGTCACTTAATCATAGATCGCGCTTGTCACAGGGATTTAGGATCTGATTGACTTGAACAGATTACGCCTCTCCTCGTTTTCTGTCGGCGTGCAATGGAAAATTAATTGTCAGTGACATTTGGTTGTAATCTCTTTTTTTTCCCCCTCCGTCTCTTCTTCCTCAATTAATTATCACTTCTCTTTTATATTCTGGTTCCTGGGAGTTTTCTTTAGGAGATACACAAGAGGCAGAGCCGCTTCCTCAACTGCCGAGGACAACATCCGCTTTTTGATTGACTCTGAGCAATCTAATCATCAGCTGTCGCCGTGGCGATATTCTCCTCTCATACTTAGACTGCTGTGTCAGTGCTATTACCCACTGCCATGCTGACACACACACACACACACACACACACGCTGTCTGAGTGACAGCTAAGGAGTAGGTGGGGTCCGGTCCACCTTGACTCGTCAATCATCCGTGGCTTTGACGGCCTATTTCGCTAAACAACGGGAGACACGGGGAGGAGTGTGGAAGGAGAGGAGAGGAGGGGAGGAAGAAACGGAGGGCAAAGAGAGAGGGGAAAGGGAGGGGAGATGAGAGGAGAGGGGAGAGGAGGGGATGAGACAGGAGAGGAGAGCAAAAGAGGAGAAATCATAGAGGAAAATTGAGGAGTATGAGAGAAGGGAAAGGGAGGGGAGAAGTGAGGGAGAGAGGGTGAGGAGAAAGAGAGTTGTAAGATAGAGGACAGGAGTTAGAGGAGATAGAGGAGAGGAGAGACTTGTAAATTGTAAATTGAGTGGGAAAAAGGGAGATGAGAGTTGCGAAGATAAGGAGATAGGGAGAGGAGAAAGTGAGGAGAGAGAAGAAAAAGAGAGGAGTATGGAAAAAGAGGAGAGGAGGGGAGGAAGAAATGGAGGACAAAGAGAGAGGAGAAAGGGAGGGGAGATGAGAGGAGAGGGGAGGAGAGGGGAGGAGAAGAGGACGAGACAGGAGAGGAGAGGAGAAAGAGGAGAAATTAGAGAGGAACATTGAGGAGTATGAGAGAAGGGAAAGGGAGGGGAGAAGTGAGGAGAGAGGGTGAGGAGAAAGAGAGAGGAGAGGAGTGGAAAAAGGGAGATAAGACTTGCGGAGAAAGGGAGGGGAGAAGTGAGGAGAGAGGGTGAGGAGAAAGAGAGAGGAGAGGAGAGAGGAAAAAGGGAGTGGAGCCTAACAAGGAGTGGAGAGAGGTTGGAAGGAGAGGAACAAGGGAGTGAAAAGAGGGAGTGGAGAGAGAGATAGAGAGGGAGTTGAAAGAGGAGAGGAGACCAGGGATGGAGAGAATGTTCTCATCCAGTATATAATACCAGAGGGAGGAGAGGAGAGGAAATGGAGGGAATAAATGTGTGATATGGCCTGCTGACAGAATGAAGGCGGGGTGAGAGAGGAGATAGCATCGTAGCGTGATTAATCTGAGGTCAAGTGTGTGTGTGTGTGTGTGTGTGTGTGTGTGTGTGTGTGTGTGTGTGTGTTGGGTGTTTGCTTACTGTGTCAAATTAAACCACAGAGGCAAAGCGAGACATTTCATTTCCCAGATATGATTGATGGATAATGTATGTGTCCCAGGGAGATGTCAGATGGCCTGACACACACACACACACTCACGCACACACACACACACACACACACACACACACACACACGCACATGCATTCAGACACTGATTCTGCTCTCATCTTGGCAGCCAAATGGTGAAAGAACTAAAAGTCACACATAATACATGGTAATAATTCATACATATGGCAACAAATATACGCAACCATTGAACTCTTATATGAATCTATATATATATATATGTATATGAATCTAATGTCAGGCTTTATAACTTCCCACATTCCATAACTCCTCATTATCTATTGTAAACAAACGGTCAAAAGTGCAGATATTGGGATAATGTTTTGATGAAAAATGATTCCACTTAGCTACAAGCTTCTCTATGGTGTTATTAGACTTGTCAAAACACCAATAAAACATGAATTAAAGTGATGTTGAACTGTGGTAGTATCTTGGGTTGTGTATCTTCCTCCATGATAAAACCCCAAAATCAGCGATTCTCTGTTATCTGTTGCTCCGGTAGAGGAGACTTGTGGAGAATTGTGTTTTTTTTTCTCTCTCCATTCACTGAAAATCACAGTCGCTTTCTGTATGTTATTAAACCTTTCATTGTGAACAAGTGTAACACCGAAATCCGGTCGGAGGAATTTCTGGGTTACACTTAATAAACATAAAGAAAACAATTTACTTAAACATACTTCAGCAGCATGACTAGTTCTTTTGTCAGAATTCGCCTTGTTTGTGTTCATTTATGTGCTGGAAGTGTGATTTCCGGACTGAAAGGAGAGAGAAGAAAACGCAATTCTCCAGTCTCCTCTACTGGAGCAACAGATTTGAGGGTTTTTTTTTTTTTTATCATGTCCAGGAAGCTACACAACCCAAGGTACTACCAAAGTTCAACATCACTTTAAAAAAAGGTTTCCTCTGTTTGGTTCTGGGTCTTTATTGCCCCTCCATGTTGAAACACGGCTCAGCAACAACAGCTGCGAAAATAAGGCCCCCTTTTTCCCTCTCGGTGTTTTTCACCGGTTCGAGAATAAGAGGGTGAGTTTCCGCCGTATTCCGGATCCCCAGTCGCCCATCAGTTCTCCACAGGAGGGCCGCGATGGCTCGTGGCTCATCCGACTCCCGCGATAATCACCTCTCTAACTCTGACACCCGAGACGGCAAGCTTTGAGCGTGGGGCTAAAAGTTTTAATTTACCCCTGGAGGCGCAGAAATGCATGCTGACTTCTCGGGGACTTGGGGAGATTACCGGGGGATTGTTTGACAAACACTGGGCCGAACGAAATGCTGTGTATTTTCTTTACGGTCTTCTGTAAATGTGTTGCCGTTTGAGGTTTTTGAGGGAAAAGCTCTGTTTGTGTGTGTGCGGGGTATCGGCGACGGGGGGAATGCTAATATTCTGGATATTTATTCTGCGTCTCGATATACAAAACTGTCCGGGCGTATTTGGGAGAAAGCAAACACGGGATTCGGCTCCAGAGGAAACTGCTACAGATTGGTTTCCATACATTCTTAACTTCATCTCTGGCACTCCGAAACGGAAAAAGAAAATACGAAGGAAGACGAGGAATGAAACTGAGAAAGCACAAGAGAGAAAAGAGAGAAGATGAGAGAAAAGGAGGCCAAGAAGGGAAGAGCGAAGAAGTGAGGAAAGGGGTGAGAGAGGAGGAGAAGGGAGGACAAAAAGCATAGAGGAGGAGAGAAGGAATTTGAAGAGAAGACGAACAAAGAGAAGAAACGGGGAAAGGAGTGAGAGGAGGAAGCAAAAAAAGCATGGAGTAGGAGAGAAAGAATTTGGGAGGAAGACAAGAAGGGAAGAGAGAAGAAATTAGGCAAGGAGTGAGAGGAGAAGAATGAATGAAAAACAGCATGGAGGAGAAGAGAGGAAATTTGAAAAGAAGACAAGACCGAAGAGACAAAATGAGGAAAGGAGTAAGAGAAGGAAGAAAAAAGCACAGAGAAGACAGGTAATTTGAAAAGAAGACAAGAAGGGAAGACAGAAGAAATGAGGAAAGGAGTGAGAAGAGAAGACGGAAGCAAAAAAGCATGGATGAGAAGAGAAAGAATTTGAAAAGAAGACAAGAGAGAAGAAATGAGGAAAAGAGTGAGAGGAGAAGGAGGAAAGAGGGCATGGAGGTGAACAGAAGGAATTTGAAAAGCAGACAAGCTAAGACAGGAGGAGAGAAAAGGGGAAGAGAGAAAAGAGAGGAAAAAAGTACAAGAACGAAGAGAGAAGAAATGAGGAAAGGAGCGAGAAGAGGATAAGGAAGAAAGAAGGAATAAAAAAGCATGGAGGGGGAGAGAAGGAATTTGAAAAGCAGACAAGCAAAGAGCAAAGACAGAAGGAAAGAAAAGGGGAAGAGAGAAAAGAGAGGAAAAAAGTACAAGAGAGGAGACAAGAAATGAGGAAAGGGGCGAGAAGAGGAGAAGGAAGAAAGAAGGAAGAAAAAAGCATGGAGGAGAAGAGAAGAAATTTGCAAAGAAGACAAGACCGAAGAGAGAAGAAATGAGGATAGGAGTGAGAGGAGATGAAGGAAAGAAAAAAGCATGGATGAGAAGAGCAAGAATCTGAAAAGAAGACGAGAAAAGAAATGAGGAAAGGAATGAGAAGAGGAGAAGGAAGAAAGAAGGAAGAAAAAAGCATGGAGGGGGAGAGAAGGAAAAAAGCAGACAAGCAAAGAGCAAAGGCAGGAGAGAAAAGAGAGGAAAAAATTACAGGAAGAGAAGAGAGAAGAAATGAGGAAAGGAGCGAGAAGAGGAGAAGGAAGAAAGAAGGAAGAAAAAAGCATGGAGAAGAGAAGGAATTTGAAAAGAAGACAAGAAGGGAAGACAGAAGAAATGAGGAAAGGAGTGAGAGGAGATGAAGGAAAGAAAAAAGCATGGATGAGAAGAGAAAGAATTTGAAAAGAAGACGAGCAAAGAAATGAGGAAAGGAATGAGAAGAGAAGAGGGAAGAAAGAAGGAAGAAAAAAGCATGGAGGGCGAGAGAAGGAAAAAGCAGACAAGCAAAGACAGGAGGAGAGAAAAGGGGAAGAGAGAAAAGAGAGGAAAAGTGCAAGAACGAAGAGAGAAGACATGAGGAAAGGAATGAGAAGAGGAAGAAAAAAGCATGGAGTAGGAGAGAATTAATTTGAGAGGAAGACAGGGAGGGAAGACAGAAGAAATGAAGAAAGGAGTGAGAGGAGATGAAGGAAAGAAAAAAACATGGATGAGAAGAGAAAGAATTTGAAAGGAAGACGAGAACAGAAATGAGGAGAAGAGTGAGAGGAGAAGGAGGAAAAAGAGCATGGAGGAGAACAGAAGGAATGTGAAAAGCAGACAAGAGCAAAGACAGGAGGAGAGAGGGAGAGAGGAAAAAGTACAAGAACGAAGAGAGAAGACATGAGGAAAGGAGCGAGAAGAGGAGAAGGAAGAAAGAAGCATGGAGGAGAAGAGAAGAAATTTGACAAGACAGACAGGAAGACAAGAAGGGAAGACAGAGGAAAGGAGTGAGAAGAGAAGACGGAAGCAAAAAAGCGTGGATGAGAAGAGAGAAAAGAAAAAAGAAATGAGGAAAGGAACGAGAAGAGGAGAAGGAAGACAGAAGGAAGAAAGAAGCATGGAGGGGGAGAGAAGGAAAAAGCAGACAAGCAAAGGGCAAAGACAGGAGGAGAGAAGAAAGAGAGGGAAAAAAGTAGCACAGGAGTCGGAGGAGAGATGGAACCCGGCGTTTAGAGGCGACCTCCGACCCCGCCGCTGCGAAGGAAGCCCATTGGTCGAGCCATCTGCCTCCATTAATTGTCATTAAAAAAAAGCTGAAGCGGAGGAGTCGAGTTTTCCCCCCCCGCCTGCTCCTGACCCTCCAGACGGTGACATGCATCATCATCACCATCATCATCATCATCATGCTACCAGTTTTTTCTTTTTTTTCTCTTCTTTTTAACAGAGCTCCACGCTGTGCCATTTATTACGCACAGTACATTTTGTCTGAGAAGGTTTTCCTGGACCCAACAGGCCATCGGGGTTAGGTATGCCTTACATTGTTTATGTGGATTTCCGGTGGCTTTAGTATAAACCAGACGCCATGCTGTTTTTAATGGTCTGAGACGTGACCGGCTGTGTTCGTCTGCTCAAAAACAAGGGGAGGATTGTTTTCTAGACCGTAAGAGAGAGAGAGAAAGAGAACGAGAGAGATCAAGGAGGGTGAAATAATGAGTGGGAATAAAGTGTGTAAAAGAGAAACGGGGGAAGAGCGGAGCTGCGTGAGATACGGGAAATGTTTCGATTTTAATAACGAGGACACTTCTTCCTCCGAGCTCGAGTGACTGGCTCAGATAGCTGCTGAGACTGGAAATCCACCCTTAAACTTCAAATTCTTATTATTCAAAGCTGTCAGAGGTAAACCCTTCACACCGAAAAGTCAGCGTTTTGAGAATAAAGAAAAACTAAAAACTTGAATTAGTATAACCGTTATTGATATTGGCAACCACGCATTTTTTTTAAATCTTCTCCAATGTGGGGGGGGTTATGAGCTTTTTGCACAACAGTTACTGTATTTTCTATGATCCTGGATATTTTGGATGAGATTTCTATACGTGAACAAGTCTTCCAGCTAGAGACAAAGGCGTCTCTAAAAAGTGAAAGGAGAGAGGAGAAGAGAAAGGAGAACTGTAACTGCTGCTAAACAAAGCTCACTTGGGTGCAAAA